>NW_027526295.1:190723790-190850851 GCF_048455015.1 Haemaphysalis longicornis | reverse complement strand
GACCAAGTAGGCATTGGACGCTTTGTCCGTCCAGTAGATGTACAGCCGGTAAAAGGCTTGTCTATAACACAGCTTTCGTACTCTCAGCCCTATCCTGTCCCGCCGGAGCGGGATTTGAATAAAACTACTGCGGAATTCTGAAGTCTTAGCCCTTTGCTTTTGCCTCCGACATGTTTGGAACGAGTATGTTTCGGCAGTTTTCGGATGTAGCTGGTTGAAGTTGAAATCGCTGTTATAGACAAGCCTTTTACCGACTGTACTATCGCGGCCGCACTTAGTGGGAACACGGGAGCGCGTGGACCAAGCTACTACTAGAGCTTCCTAACGGCGCCGCGCGGAAACAGCACGCATGCGCGTTGTGAGGGTCCGGGGAGTACAGAGCTCATCGCGCGCATCGCGTCACCGGGCGGCAGCACGTCGTCTGCTACATGCGAGCTGCCGTCGCTAAACGAGCAGCAGACGTTGCCAGCGGCCGTGAACCGCAGTACAGACGTTTAGACTTTTTTTTTTTTTTTTTTTTTTTTGCAGATAAGAATTGTCACCGCGAGCTCCGCAATACGCAGAACGATAACTTTACGAACTTTGTTTGAAGGTAAATATATTTTGTATGCTTTTCAAGGCGAAAAGGTATCAGCGACGAGCTTATCGCTGACGCGAGCGCGCAAATTATTTCGCATGGTAATGTCAATAATAAAGGTTCGGTAAAGTAAATGGCCGAGGAAACACTTTATTTCGAGCTTTTCTAATGAAAGACGGTGGCCTGGGCCGTTAAAGAATAGTAAGGAACCAGTTGAGACGCCCTTAGTAGTGCGTCCTGCCGCCGTTGACTTCGACGACAGCAGACATTCTTGACGGAAGCGATTCGTAGAGCAATGTCACAAGTGAGGTGTCGCTTGCCAGCCGCTGCCAATCGGCGAGCACTGCGGTCCACAGCTCGTCCGCAGTGGCAGAAGATATGGGGGTCCGGTTCAGCGCCACTTTCATGCGACCCCAAACATTCTCGATGATGTTGAGGTCGGCTCCCTTAATTCGGCACCCACACCAGCTTCGTATAAGCGCGAAAGGAACAAGGACGAACGAAGTTTGTTGTTAAAGTTTGTTGATGAAGTAAAAACACGCACAAAAGATATATATGCGTGGATCCCAACATCACTGGCGTAAAACGTATTTCACCATGACCGGCGTTTCGGGCATATTTACGCCCACAAAGAAAAAAACTTCCCTTAAAGATAACATCCCCACAGACGATGCGGGCAGTGGCCGCGCATAGCCAGTGTGGTAACGCATCAAATATTCATCAGCTCGAGGTGACTATTCTTGCTTGTGAACGCCAAGACGGCAGAATAGCGGTGCGCACCCGAGGAACGAACCGCGATGTGATCTTGATTTCCAGCAACAAATTGCTGCGAATACCTGCGAATGCGGCTCACGGCCGCTGGCAACGTCTGCTGCTCGTTTAGCGCCGGCAGCTCGCATGTAGCAGACGACGCGCTGCCGCCCGGTGACGCGATGCGCGAGATGAGCTCTGTACTAATTCTTGCTCCGTGCACCGGACCCTCACAACGCGCATGCGGGCTGTTTCCGCGCGGCGCCGTTAGGAAGCTTTTGTGGAAGCTCGCGCCACGCGCTCCCGTATTCTTTCCCACTAAGTGTGACCGCGATAGTACGTGAAGGGCGGGGTCGCTCAAAGGGGGAGTTACTAAAAGTGCAAGAATCACTGTACAGGCAGCCTCTCGCCAAGGTGACTGCACCATGACTTCCAGCAAGCGAGTACGCTGGGGTGCCCCACAAATCTACCGAAACATAAAACAAGTAGACAATTCGAAATAAAAATAAAAACTTCGAGATGCCGACGCCGTCGTTATGGGCACTGACAAATGGCTTATCACCCGTTGTGAGAGCAGACGTCTAAGCTTGTCATATAGTTTGCGACCCAAAAATAATTCTTGGTAGTCGTTCCCCATTCCGCCCCCGCCCCCTCGACCCAGGGGCGGATTTCCGGGTGCATTTGGGGTGGGGGTGGTGGAAAAGCTTTTTTCAGTGATGATGATGATATAGTACAGCGTACGATAATAATAATTATGGTAATAAATACAATTAATCATGTTAATTTACGAGCTAGGGGCATTCTATAAGCCTTTACGGGTGCCCCAGAAATAGTAATTGCTATTGCATTTTTAAAACTAAGGGACCGAGGTGCGGGGTGACGTTTATTGTAGAGCTCCAGTTGTAGAAAGACCAACACACCATGATGATGTGTATGTACAGGAATGATGATGACGAATCACAGGCGTACTGATGATTCTGCACGGATAAAGACGAAGCGCTTGTACTGTCAAACAACAGTCACACCAAACTCTTCACTAGCATTTATTGGGAAAAAGTGGAAAGCATACAATGTTCGTGAAAGCATACAATGTCTGTGAAACCCACGACTCGCTTTATGAGAACGCGCATAACCACTGCCTCTGTCAGTCAAACTGCGGTCAGCAGGGCAGGAATAATAAAGCTATGAATCAATTCATGCCCGCACGCAAACAAAAAAGTCACGCACAATTGTAATCAGAATACTCGCATCCCAAATTCTCGTAGTTTGAGACTTTACCCGACAAAAGTAACTAGTTTTCGTACGTTGCTTCTGATCGCCGGCAGGAAGTTGTTGATTGGAATTGACACACTTGGCAGAGCGGTTTCATTATCGGTTTAGTTGCTCGAAATAGTTATAGCACAGCCGTAATGGACTTCAGTATAAGTACAAAAATGTGAGCGTATGTGGGTCTAAATGTAGGTTACTTCGCCAGGAATGTCAGGAAACGCCACGCATCACAGGCTCCTCGAAGTGACACGACCCGGTTACAGTACATACTGCGGACTATTTTTTCAAAGATCCAAGGCAAGGAACGATCTGCTTGCTGTTTGCTTTACACAGACTTTAATGTGTAAAATAAAAGGGATGTCGTGCATGATCCTTAAGCTCATCAATCGGCCTTTAGGGAAGTGCGGCTGAAAATGAATTCAAATTGGTTCGCTCATACCTGCCAAGACTGATGTTTTGGTCGTCAGCACACCTCATCGTGCATTTTTGGGGCATCTGATAATTCTGTGATTTTACAGCTGTCCACAAACCCATAGAAAATGTGTTACTAAACTTGAAATAGGGTAGAATAAAACAACGTAAAGTTACGCCGCCTACCACGTTCGAAAATTAGCATTGTGAAAAATAAATGGCATCGACCTCCTTGTATGCATTTTGTACAGGTTGAGACCTATAAGTGCTTCCAAAGGAAGTACAAATAAGAATAAACGCGTACGTATGGCGCATTTGATCAACCTTAATACTGAGCATCAAAATTGCCTGCGTTTTGGAGGCGAAAACCAATATTTAAAGCCAGTACTACCCAGTGAAATACCTTCTGAAACAGCGGAACTGAGGTTTGTGTTTACAGAGATTGCGTTTAGCTTCGGCTACATTATAAGTATTTGCTTCCCGACAGTAAAAGCAGTTACGGCCGCTTTCTATCGCAATACTCCTCCGTATGTGCCTATTTATTGAGAGCAAACTAATTCTGTAAAGTTTACAACCTCATTGCGAACTAATAAGGAGGAGTAGATTAAGCCCGGCTTAATGGTGGAGTCGCCTTAGCGGCTAATTGTAATATAATATGTTTCAGTATATTTTCGATGACGCAAGAGTTAGAGACATTTTCTGTAATCATACTCCCTCCAGAGATGGCTACGCTTCACTGCGCAAAAGGAAGAGTGGGAAATCCAGCTTCCAAAGACCAAGCTAAGACCAATCTCCTCAAAGTTGGCTTCACCTCGGAATACAAATGGATTGCTGGGAGGAAATTTTTTAGGAGCAATAGAAGCAGTCTTATATCACAGTATGAATGCCCAAAGACCTTTTTTTTTAATTGTTATGAACTTTTCTGCACTGACAACCGGTTCTTGCCATCTGGATCCGAGCTACGAACGTGACAGCGGACGACGGAAAAGGAGGACAAGGCGGGCCACCTAAACAGCTCCGCTGTAAGAACGCCCGCATGCCGAGATTTCGACGCGTGGTCAGGACACCGGGTGGTCAATTATTCCAGAGTTGTGTGCTTCGTGGCCCAGGTGTGACTTCGGCGCGTCAAACAAAAAAAGTAGATGCGGGTTCTCAGGCGAGCCTTATTCCGCTCAGCGTCTTCAAACGCATATCAAACATCCCCCTCGCGAGGGGCACGATCAAATGCAGAGCATTTCCGGGGGCGCACGACGTTAAGTAGTTTGCGTTACCTTAATGTTGTTGCACTTGTTGCTGTTGGTTGTTGTATTGTAATTAAATGAGGAGACGTAATTACGTGGTCACGTGACATCATTTATTAGCAGGTGGGTATGATTATTGTGGCGCAGTGGGAAGAGCACCATGTACCTCGCGTTCCGCCCACAGGTAGTGAATGCGTTGTATCAGCAGCTTCTTGACGTAGTTTGAATGAGTCAAGAATATAAGGCGCGTTCGGAGCCCTCCATTCTGTGTCGGCTTTGTGGCGCAGTGGGTAGAGCACCATGTACCTTGCGTTCCGCCCGCAGGGTCGTGGGATCGAAACCAGGCGCCGGTAAGTATTATTTTTTTATATAGTGTAGGGGGAGGGGTGCGGACCTGCTGTTGAGAGCGAGGAAGGTAGCGTGATGCGGGAGAGGAGGAGTGGGGGAGAGGGCGCACCTGAAACGGCTGTTGCGGACGCCGAGGCACGCCGGCAACGCCGGGTGACATCGTGAGTTAAAGAAATGCTCTGCATTTAAAAATTGCGGTTTTTTTTCTGCCTTTTGAAGCCTTCGGATATACAGCACATTTTGCGTTTACTTGGTGTAACTTCCTAGTCGCGATCGCCTGCCTGTATCACAAAGTGGAGGCGCCGGGTCTCTCTCCACGGCGCGGCGCACTGGTTTTATTGCAGTGGCGGGCCGGTGCTACCGGGTGTGAGGGGCGCAGCGCTCTAGCAGCGATAACGACATGCAGTGTGTACATGATGTCCATCTATGATGGTTCTCTCCGCCCGCTTTTCTGTGCGTCCATGCTTCCACAAAGCCTTTAAATTGTTCTTATCATGGAATTTTCTTGATTTATGGCTTTCGATTGCGTTCCCGGAAGCGCGAGAGTATTTTCTCACTTCAGTGGGTGAATAACGATGCACACTTGAACCTTAGTCGAAACCTATTTTAGGTCGTATAGGGGGCAGACCTGCCCCCCCTCCCCTCCGCCACTGCCCGAACTCGCAAGCTTGAAAAGTTTCGGGAGGGACCCCGGCCTACGCGATTGCTAGTCCTCCACTAGCGGTAACCAATAGGTCACATAACTTGCTGGTTGGTCATTCACCAATAGCCCACTAACTGGTGGGTAACTGGTTGGCCAGCAGAAGAGCGGCTGGTAAAGGAAGGCCGTGCAGCAGCAGCAAAAGCACCAGCCACCAAACCTGTCGAGCCTTTACCTAGTTTGTGGGGGGCGTTGTGGAGCTGTCAGACTTGTCTGGTCGGGCGACAAGAATTCAAATTTGAGTGTTGGCATGGATAGCCTGAGAGATGGCATATCCGCAACTGAATTAAGCAGTAGGGGCGGTTTGTGGAAGGGGCGGCCGACGCTCTACCGCCTTTTCACGTCATTTTCAGCTAAACAAGCACATATTCGGCCGATTCTGGTTATTACAGATTACTCAAGAGTGCCTGTGTGTGTGTGTGTGTGGGGGGGGGGGGGGGGGGGGGATTGCACTGACGCCGTGGCAGCATACGCACGATGCCGATCTACTGGCAATCGTTAATCTACCCAGCCAGGGAAATGCTACGGCTTCCGTAAATCTTATTCATGTCGGGTGCAACGACAGCGTGTCCAGCCCGCCTGTTCGCCGTGGTATCCGCATTCTTGTTTCTCTACACAGGACCCTTGTACGGCGTGCTGGGCACGTGGCTCTCGGACCGTATTCTGCTCCTGATCGGAGCCTTCTGCTGCTCGGTGCCCGTCATGTTCAGCTCTTTGACCCTTGAAATCTGGCAGATTACAATCACCTACGGCCTCTTCACCGGTGAGCGCGACATCAAAGCTCTTTCACCTGGTTGCTTGCTTACCCACACACAATCTTCTGTTTATGGAGCCTTGGGTTGGGCCGGAAATCTGGCGGAGCGTATGACGAGAACACGCTGCGTACGATGGTTTTTTTTACATCGAAGCTGTTTATGGCAAGGGCTCTGCATTCTTCTTATGCGTCCTCAACTATCCCTTGGACGTGTCTTTGACGCGCAAAGCGTTCCATAGCGCGGGGCATCCCCATTTGCATGATTGCTTGCTTGCTTGTTTACTTGCTTGCTTGCTTATAAGTTATATGCTACTGCTGCCGATGCAGGCGTCCGCCGGGGTAGAAATTTTACCTTTGCCACCCGAGCACGCGGACGCAAAACCAAAAGGACGCAGTTCTCACTTTTGAATTCCCCTTTTTTTGTCTCGTCGTAACCGGTAGGCCGCGTACAGTCCGGGCTTCAGAACGCCGGGGACGTCGAAAATTTCCTGGTGGTCAGGCCGGGTGTAGTCTGCTTATTAAAGGTGCTGTGTCCTGATTCTAAACTATTAACGATTACGTCCAGCCCCCGTTTGCAGATCATCTAGCCAGAAAGAATGACGTCGAGGAACGGATAGTCGCAGCACGACTTCCGTCAAGAGTTCGTACCTTTGTACAAAATTCTGCGTCAGCTCAGCTTCGCTGCATGGGGATTCTCCAGTCATACTATACAAACAGCCACTGCGGACGTCAGCCCCGCAAATTGCCGCGTTCGCATCTAATGGGGATGTGGGGCCGGCACATAGCGTTCGCGACCATTTGATGCATTGCAGCGAATCGGGGGCTTAGCCGGTCAGAACACTCCGATTCCTAAACGGTACAGATCCAAAAGCACTCAGCGCCATCCACGGGTTCACTTCCAACACAATCTATTTCTTTCTACCAGCTGTTTGAAAGACTTGCTTTTATCGAAAACACACGGCGATTGTTTGACTGATGGAGCTCCAAGCGGATCCACTCCAGCAGGGAAACATCGGTACCCCGCAGTAACCCATCATCGTCCCTTCCCATTATCATAGTCAAAATTATCGTGGTCAAAATCTTGCAAAATAACAGGTACTCCCAATGTCGGACACGTGATCTATGCGCACAATATTGCACTGTTATCAAACCAAAAACACTGAAAGGTCAGACGCAATATCTTTAAAATGCAAAAGATGCAGGAAATTGAGGCAAGGACCAATATCTACAAAAGACAAGGACCAATACCTACAAAATGCAGTAGACGCAATAAAAAATCACGGCACGACACAAACACAGACACGCACGCACACAGAAAAGGCAGAACGAGAACAATTCAAGTGTATGGAGAGAGAATTGCAAGTCTTATTTCGGTAAAGCTGGATACTCTGGCATAGCAGATGGCAGGCGATCCAAAATCAGTAAACACAAATAATTTTTATTGGTACTGATAACAATGAACAATGAAAACGTGTTATTTTCACGACAATCTATTATTCATTATCCTAAGCTAGCAACGAAAAGAGGTTATTTTTAACCTGCCGTTCCATTTGTCTTCGGCATCGCGCATTACGTACTGTGTACACCAGATGGGGCTCCCTTTCCAAGTAGTTCGTTCACTATGAGGATTAATGCGCCGACGCTACACAGGCGATGAGGCGTACCGTAGAGGAGAACTCAAGATTCATTTTGGCCACCCCGAAGTCGTTCGGGGTGACTACCATGAGCAACATTTTGACTTCCTCAACATTTTGACTACCTTGAACTACCTTGACCATTTTGAACATTTTGGCTACCCCGAATCGTGGTAATGTGTTTTCATTAGTAGTCTTATGTAACTATTCTTCATCATCTTAAGCTAGCGACGAAAAGTCTTTTTCTACCTGCCGTTGTAGTTGTCTTCGGCAGAACGCGTTTCGTACTGCTTACACCAGACGGTGCCACCTTTTCACGGTGTTCAGAAATGTTCAAGATGGTCGCCGCTTTACCAGAAGCGGAAATCATTCTCATTTTTTTCTTAACATGCATAAACTGCCGTCGCCGTTCTTAGCATTACACAAAGTATACCGCAAAATGCGACCTTCATCTGAAGCTTCAGCCTGAACGGAGAAGTGGTTTACTCAGGAAAAGAAATTTAAGGCGGCCACCCAATACAACAACACCCGCAGCAACAACAACACCCGTAACACCCAATACAACAACAGAGAGAGAGGTGCGATAACACCCTCCTATAACAGTGTTAGGCCTTAATACGTTTTAACAGCAGCCTTATTTTAACCAGGAAAAAAATCGAGGGAAAAAACGAAGCCAAGGCACCTGAAGGGTTTCGTCAAGATTTTCGTCGCATATGAATATCCCGCTTGCAACTGCGCTTCGCACCAAAAGCATCATGTCTCATAAAAGTGGTGATTGGGTAGACGAAGAGGGGGAAAACCTCCGGCTTTCTTCTTTTGCAACTAACGCTGCCTACTTAAGTACTTGCGCAATTTGCGATGTCCTAATTATCATTCGAATGAAAAAAACGCCGGCCAGGTTGAGCCAGGATGAGCCAGCTAAAAATGTCAGCGTGCCAACATAGAGCACCTAGGAGTCTCTTGCATGCCTTTGGTTTACCTTCTTACGAGGGCACACAATTTGGCTGAGGCTGCGCGTGACAAATTAAGCTCCACGCAGGTGCGAACCGAAGAGCCTCGTCTTAGCCGTTGCTTCGCTGCACGACGCAGGTCTCGGCTTGGCGTGCGAGGAGGTGCTGCCATTCGCGGTGGTTTCTCGGCACTTTGTGCGCTACCGGGGCATTGCCATGGGCGTGCTGTTCGTGGTTACTGCATTTTCCGGCTTCGTATCGCCGCTGGGAATCGTGGCACTGCGCACGAGCTTCGGGTTCCGCATAGCGCTGCTGGTCATCGGAGCGCTGGAGCTGAACATGTTTTGGGGAGGCGTCTTCGTCGACCGGGTGGAACTTCAAGCCCCGACGGCAGCAGAAGCCGCTGGAAATGACAATCAGAAGTGGGTCTTTCGATTGAAATTCAAATTTTCAACCGCGTATCAAACTCTGCCCCACGGCAATTGAGGAAATCGCAGGATAACCTGAAACTCCAAATCAACCCTAACACAAAGTCAGCCTCAACTGAAGCCGTGTACGTTCTATTTGACGGTGGCGATACAGCTTATCGAACGCCATTTTATCGAAGAGATGCTTGCTTCACCGAATGATACTTGATCGAACCATCGTCATCCTCTTTATCAACACTGAAGTTGTGCTGCTTTCATAGCAATTTGCAGACACTTATATTTCTCATTTGTATTTCTCTTAATCTTATTTAGTTATTTCTTTTGTATCATGTATCTACCGTTGGTTACACGTAAAAGTGGCGCAATACAGTACCTTTTTCCTGTTCCCCTGTTGGTTTCCCTCGGGCTCGTTGCACTACGAATGTTTTGTTGTTCATTGGCGTTCTGGCCTTTAAACTGTTTGTCTCCATTTGCATCTATTCGCGCCAGCCTCTGAGTTCTCTCGAAGAGTTCGGTTGGGGTCGGGAAATTGGCACTTTATACCTTGACCCTCCATCATAGTTGATGATCATGTTATTCACACTCTTGTTCTCCCCCCATTTTTGTAGTCACCTGGTTTGTATGCGCTCCGGGCCTTGACCATGTGGTCCTATTTTTGCATGTTAACACGTATCACTCGGTAGAAATAGCCTGTCAAGAATTTTGAAAAGATTAACTCTATGATTGACGTGGGTTATCCCGACGGAGATGTTGTGGTTGATCTGTACCGCCACCCCGCTTTGTCTCGCATTACCTCGCGGGCAATTACTTCCATGGCAAAGCTAGGAGCGTTACTTTGCCAATTCCAGTGCTATTTGGCGGTTCATTTGGACCCATCTTTGTTTGCTCCTCCAGCACCAAACTAATGTGGTGAAATTGGTATGACAAGGCCAAGGCTTGGTAATAAAAACCAGAAATAAGTGAGAAAATAAAAAAAACAGTATATATAAACTGAGCTGGAAGATTGCTATCTTGCACCGGCAGTAATTCTCATATGAACACGTCTCTTATACTGGAGTTCTGATTCAAGAGAACGGGAGTGACAGCACAGTAGAGATATCGTTTAAAAACCCGTGGTCTGAGCAAAACAAAAATTGAGTATAGAACTGATATCACGGCACAAAGAAAGGTGGCGATGAGCAAGAGAGGAGGAGATCGAGATGAACCAACCTACGTTACGGTGACTATATCTTTGTGACTAACCCTGTTTCCTCCAGCTCCGAAGAAAGGCGTTGAAATTGCATGTCAAGGTCTGTAACCCCTGCGCAACTAACCGTTGTGCCACCATAAAGAGTGGGACGCACTAATTGAATGGCTAGCTTTCCAGCTGGTTTTCTGAGATTGCACACACTAGGGCAAAGAAGAGAGTTACGTGCGTAAAAAAACAGGTGGCATCTAATTAGGAGTGATTGGTAATTCCTGCTAATTGGTAAATTGGTAAACCGGATCGTGAGCTGATCTAAAATCTCTCGAGTGAAAAAATTCAAATCCCCCATCTAACGACGATGATGGTTGAAACGCGAAGCTTTCTTGAGTGCGAAAATCAAATGGCGAAATGATAAAGTCTAAGCCGCTGCAATCCAAGTCAAAGAGACAACGATCACAGTGCAAGCTGCCAGAGAATCAAAGTCCAAACTCAGACGACAGCGAATTAATTCCAGAATCAAAGTCCAAACTCAGACGACAGCGAATCAATTCCTCACGAGAAAGCTGAGCGGCACCGCCCCACTACACACCATCGTCGTTAGAAGTGAAATGTTCGAATTCTCATTAAAATCTAAACTACTTCGACCGTCTCGGAATGGTGCAGTCGGGTCGACGTCGGCTTCATAACGCTAGAGGCCCAGGTTCGATTCCGACATCCGGAAGCGTTTTGTTCTTTTACATCATCGTCATCATCATCGTCATCGTCGTCATCGTCAATATCATCATCATGAGCCCTCCCAATGCGTAAAGTTGGCTTTTCTGCAGTGCGTTCTAGGTAACGACACCACCATTAGTGAGATGAAGAAAGCTGCGCTTTAAGACAGTGAACGGGTGGGCTGTAATGCCGTGATTTTCAGCACTCAGAGGGAGCATCGGGGAGGAGATTCATCGCAGCAAATGCACCTGCCGGACGAACAGATCAGCACAGTGTGTGCAAAGAAACTTTGCTTACTAAAAAAGCGTAAAAACTTATAGCTGAACATTTTAAGAAAAAAAACTGCTTGAAGTTTTGTTGTTACACGAAAAGCCTTGGTGCAGCGCTTTCGCTTTAACAGCCTCGCTGAAACATCCGCCGATAATGACGACGTTCGATAAAATGGCTTTCAATAGAAGGTCTTCCATACAATGGTGTTCGATAAAATGGCCTCCCACAAAATTCCGGGCCCCACCTAGCCGGCACTGGGTATAGAATACCATAGAATACCATTGATTTTTTATCTTTTGATTACTTCATATGTGCGCAAAAACATGTGCACTCCATGCGTGCATACTTTTGACGTTGTTAATTTTGTGTAGAGTCTCGTGTTACATTAGTGAAGGCGTTCCCGAACCGGGCTCCGTCGCCTCCGTCATCTGGTGGTAACGTGGTCAACGAGCGGCCAGAAATGTTTGCTGTCTTGGTGATGACGACGGATGCCAAAGGCAAAACGTAACTCGTTTACTGCATAGCGAGAGATGATCAGCGACGATACAAGAACATCACCCGTCCGGGCAAGCTTACCACGCCAGAAGACGAGTCGGGGGCAAAGAATTTGGTACCCTAAGAGAAGCTGCCAACAAATATTGTCGACTGATTTGCTTTGGTCGTATTTGAGAGATTTGAGCCGTGGTAACGCTTGTTTCTTACGCACCCATCTTGGATCCGAGGACAGTTATGCTATTACTACAAGGGAGGTAACCACAGCCTCCTTATTTGAGTCAAGAAAAGCTATCGCAAAACGTCGATCTCCCCTACGCAAGCCACGGTAGCAACGAATGGAATGGCATGCACCGCTAGCATTCTGGCGTTGATAAGGCTTGGTCGTCACGCACCAATCTTGCAGCCAAGCCCCATCATGCTAATACTACAAGCGACGTAGCTAGATCTCCCTTATTTCACTAAAAAAAAAAGCTATAGCAAATACTGGATCTCCCCGATGAAAGCCAAACAAGCCACAAATGAATGAGCGCTTTCGAACAGAAATAGCATTCAAATTGTCTCAAGGCAGTCAATAACCGCAAGTTAAAAAAAAATTGATTATCTTCTGCTGAAAGGAATGACCCCAAAGCACGAGAAGGACGTGAAATCCGACCGCTGCTGCCCGCTTTCCGCTGCTTTCTCGCGCTGCGTCGACGCCGATATCTGGCGAGCGTAGACATCGGTGTTGCTCGCGCGTCAGCTCGCGTCGCCACGCGAGAAAACGCCGAAAGTAGGCTGCATGTGGTTGGGCCTTTAACTTCTACCACATGTGCGTCAGCTCCCCAGAGCCGCAGGCACAGCCTCGCGTATGGAGCGAAACCATCGGCCGCCGCCCGAAACGAGGAAAAAAATTAAAAAAGAATCCACGTCGCATGAAGTCGCGCACGAAGAGGAAGTGTCGTCACGCTGTGACTTCGCTGTTTGGAAGGGGGTGGGGGGCGTGGTCGGCGTGGTCACTTACGGGATATGCTTCGGAAATACGCCGCCCGGCGAATCATGTGATGCGCTTCAAGTCGTGTGTCGCCGGGGATGTCTCCGGTCAAAAGGTCATTTCCGCATCCTCCACGAAATCGCTGGACGAAAGTAGTAAAGCTTTCCTTTAAAATCACAATTGCTGGCTCTTTCGAACACGATTACCGGTGAGGCTCTTGTCCAATATTGCAAATCGCGGTGCGCGCCCATGGTGGTAGCTGAAAGCCTTTCTGTGCCAGAACATCGCGATTCGCTTTTCAAAATTCGTGCGCAATGATCGCTCTGCGGGTGCACTGTTGACGAAGTCTAGCGCGTTTCCCAATGCCAATGATATTCCGGGCAATGACTCAGCGCTTTGCTAGTGGCCACCTGAATTCCAACCAGAATCTGTCGTGCACATGGCATCCCTCAGAAGCGGCAACTGAAACAAGAGCGAGCCACCAAACTAATGGTGGTGCCTGCTAGCGCAGATAAAGGTTCTGGAAAAGGCCCATTCTCTAAATTTCTGAAGATATTTTTATTCTCGTTCCCGTCGTTTCTTGTGTGTTTTTTTCTTTTAGTTTTTTATTGTGCTGTGTATAAGATGCGTATTTTTTTATTTCCGGTACTCACTTTTACCGTTTTTTATTATTTGTTTTTCATTATTTCGTTCGACCAAGTAGCTCTATTTGCGTCACTACAACGATTAAATTTGCAGACTCCACCAGTAATGCATCTTCGTGCAAATGCAAGACGTTACACGGCTGAAGCTTGGAGAAAGGGGCACTCGGCGAAGAATGCCACGCATTAAAAACTGAGTACCGGGCTAACGGGGCTGACTACATTTCTACGAAGTCGCCAATAAATGGTCCACTGAGTGAAGAAGGCGGCGTCGGCGGAAGCCAAAGTTGCTAACGGAGAAACCGAAAAATCGCGCGCAGCAATTTAACCGCAAAATTCGAAAACATAACCAGAAGGAGTGCTGAGCAGCATTCAGTACTCATAAGAAGCGCTTAGGTGTCTTCGGATATAGATATTTTTTTCAGGCAGATCATGATTCGCTCTTAAAGCGGACACATTTTGCGCCATCGTATACACCTTGCGATTCTACCACCGCTTGTAAGAGGCGTGGCTTTGTTAAAAATAGGCCTACGTGATCACGTCCAACAGTAACCAGCCGCAATAAAACGTGTGGTTGAGCGAGTTGGTTCGCTATTATGCAAAACAAGGTTTATCACAATTAAGGCAAGGGCGGTAAACAGTCCGGATAGCGCCCTTGCGTTAACTGCGCTAAACCATGTTTTTCGAAGTAATACGCCGCCTACACCAGCGTTCTTTGCGTGGTAGGAGGGATCGTGAACAAGAGGATACTCAAGTGATCCCCCGAACGACTGCTGCGCAGGGCTGGACCGAACGGGGAGATGCCACCTGGTACGCAGCGTCAATCACCCGTGAAGACGCTGATGCGCAACCTGGCTTCCCTGGCGACCGTTCCGTTCCTCCACGTGGCTGCGTCACGGGGAATCTCTCTGTTCGGGCTTCAGACTTTCCTGCTCTCCGCCGAAGACTTTGGCCGAGACAACGGGCTCGATGAATACCAAGCCACCACTCTCGTTTCGGCCTACGCCGCTGGAGACCTGGTGGCGCGGGTAGGGACCGGCATTGTGCTTGACTGCAAGGTGAGTCATGGTTCACCATCACATATGCAGCACCAGTCCTATCACACAAACAGGGGCTCAACAACAAACACGCGATAGACATTCCCTTGTAGGCTCGCGTGCGATCGGTAGGAACTTTTTCCTCGCTATGTTTTTCGAAGAGCTCGAGGAGACATTTTTTTTAAATTTACTTTTTATGTCGCCTGTCTTCGACACCGTTTTTAGCGCGTTTATGTTAAACGCAGCCGTACGTCTTTTTAAATTTAATATAACGCGGCTTCAGTCAGTTGTGTGCCCATGTTTTCCTTCAAATACGCCCAATGTTTTCGTTTTGTTGAATTATGTTGATATGTATGAGGCATGCCTCCAGTTTGACTGCTTCGGAACGGATTTGCCTAATGAGGCTGCATCAAAGGGCAGGCAGACCAAAATATTTGCTCTTACGTAGCTCAAAAAAGACCACTGTCTTTAAAACTTTTAGTCACGCAACACGTACGAATTGTTAAGGGAATTAAAAATCTAACTCCCCTTTCCGGAAGAAAGCTGGTTGAAACGTGAAGCTTTCTCCGATAAAAATGCAAAGTCTACAAATCCACGCAGCCAAAGTCCTAATCAACGACAATGTTGAGCGAACCGAATCAGCATATTCAGATGACACAATCAACAACTGATCTAAAATAATAACGTCACATTCGGTTAGCTCAGTCGTTGATTAGGACTTTGGCTACGTGGATTATGGACTTTGCATTTGCATTGAAGAAAGCTTCGCCCTGTCATCATCATCACCGTGTGCGGTTTGCGGAAGCCCATTGTGTAAAGTTGGCTTTGTGCTGCAGTGAGATTTTTTCGACACCGGCAAAGTGAGGCACGGAAATATTCGCTTTAGAAGAACATCAAAAACGCCTGACGCATTGGCATAGCTAATTGGCGCATTGATCAGTTAACACTTTTTTCAACTTTTTCGAAATCTTAAATGTTCGCAGACGGTAGTCAACCAACACGTCCGGTCTCGCAAAGTACGTCAGCCAAAAATTACGACTATATGCCCGTCAGGTAACTATGAGACGGACTCCGATTTTTGTCTCTTTACCGGTCTTGGCGTTCTTCAACCGCTGGAAATACGCCGCTACATCGGCGTTGCGGCTACTGGCCGGCTTTTCTTCATTTCCAGCAATGAACGCATTCTATAGCCACTTTAAAAAGAAAGCCCCAAAATCAGAGAAGAAACGGCAGGCGTATCTGCTGTGACGAGCAAATTACGCAGTGCCGCTCCTTTCTGGTGATAACTGTAGCTTTCACCGTGCTTAGGATTACGAGCTCCCGCCTATAACTATGTGTGCGCGCCTTTCTCACACAAACGGCAGTGACCCTCCGATTGGGAAATCTCACACTCCGCAACATAGTGTGGAAAATTAAGCGCGAAATATAAAACGCGGACAGAAAACAAGCACGACACCGGAGCTTACAAACAACTAAAAAAAAGGTTCTCCGTTTTTGCAGTCTCCCTTTTTCACAGGGGCGACTTCCCGTGCAAGCCGGGTGAACTTCCCAAGCCTTGTAATCCCACACAAGGGCCGAGCGCCGGGCCGGCGAGTCGCTTGTACCTTTTTTACCTGTAGGCGCCCGGCGCCAACAAGGCACACGAATGCACATGGTGCCTTCCACAGCCACGGTGGACGCTCAACTCCCAGCCGCCTGTAGAAGGACATGCCGCCAGACATGCCGCCAGGGGCCCCTCGCAAGGGTAAAGGCAACTTTCCAGGCGTGGATTCCCCTTTCAAGCGATCCGCACTCGACCAGGGACGCCTGTGCCTACTAATGAAACCGATGGGTTCCAGGCGGTACCAGGATTCCAACCCGGTACCTCCGGCATACCAGGTGAGGGCTGTACCTCTGAGCCGTCACTGCTGTTCCATCACTGCGGTGCCATCGCTGTGGATCCCCAGTGGTCTCTGACCCCGCCCTTCAAGCGGTGTCAGGGACCGCTGGGCACCCACCAGTCAAAAGGTTACAAGCGCCCTCTGTACTGCCCCGGCAGGGGACAAAGGGCTTGTTCCCGCTCCACCCCTGTGGCCTACGTGGGAGGCTGCTGCTCCCCGAGTTCAGCCGCTGGCCACTCACCAGTTTAAAAGTGGGAACAGGCGGCTACCATGCGGGGGATCCTGGAAACCGTAATACCACGTCGGACAGTATCGCTGGTTACAAGAAAGTGAAAGGTATTTCGGTACCGCTGGACACCAACCAGTAACAAAATTGGTACAACCACCCCCTTCACAGGGGATCTCATGGTTGGGAAGTTACCCTACTTTGTCGGGAAATGCCCCAGTGAAAGGGGTCGTAACTTTTGAAACGCAGCGATGGCTCAGAGTTACAGCACTCGCTTTGTATGCGGAAGGTACCGGGTTTGAATCCGCGTACCGCCAGGCACTAAGTGGTTCCTTTATGGGTACAGGCGTCCCTGGTCGAGTACGGATCCTTGAAAAGGGCAATCCACGCCTGGAAAGCTGCCTTTACCCTTGCGAGGGGCCCCTGACCCTGGTACATCTGTCGGCATCGTCCCACTACGGCGGACAGTCGCATTACGGCTAAGAGTGCATTACGGCTGAGCGTCGCAACACGGCGGAGAGTCTCACTACGGCGAAAAGTGCGTTACGGCTGAACGTCGCAACACGGCGGAGAGTCTCACTACGGCTAAATGTGCGTTACGGCTGAATGTCGCAACACGGCGGAGAGTCTCACTACGGCTAAAAGTGCGTTACGGCTGAACGTCGCAACACGGCGGAGAGTCTCACTACGGCTAAATGTGCGTTACGGCTGAACGTCGCAACACGGCGGAAGGGGGACCCTTTCAGCCGATCAGCCGTTCAAATGATCTGCAGCTAGTTGCGTTCAGCATTGTCGCAGCTGGGCGTTACGGGCAAGAGCTTGGATTTATATTCCGCCGTGTCTTTCCCGCATTTTCATTGTTTTCTGAGACTTGTTTTATTTTTTGTTTGTTAATTAATAGCTCTCCATCGTATATCTTCCACGTTTTTGCATTAAAACAGTAGCCACTATGCCATCAACCCTAACCCCGCGCGCAGTATCCCTTAGTTGTGTTCTTCAGCGTATTTAGATTGCTATTGTAAAATATACACCTTGTGGCAGAAGCTGCCAACGCCAGAAGCCGCCAACACAAAAAAAAAAAAGCAGTCGTTGCACAAGACAGAATCATGCGCATTTTCCTGAATCACCGAGAAATGCCGGTCAAAGATTTCGTAAGAGCGATAAGATTGCCTGTAAGATTGTCTGTTTGAAAGATTGATTGATTGATTGATTGTTTTACTCGCCGACGCAACACATGCGATGAAGCTCAAAATATCCCCAGTGAATTTCCTTTCCTTTTCCCGTCGCAAACCACAGTTAACCCCCAAGGCGCGCTGTAGCGGAGGGCTCCGGATTAATTTTGACCACCTGGGGATCTTTAAAGTCTCGCCGAAATCTCGAACACACGGGCGTTTTTGCTTTTTGCCTCTATCAGAAAAGCGGCCGCCGCGGCCGGGAATCGAACCCGCGACCTCGTGCTCAGTAGCGCAACGGCTTAGCCACCGAGCCACTGCGGCGGGTTGTTTGAAAGATTGACTGAAGGATTGAATGCTGTAGTGTTTTCTCTGTCCACTTTTCGCCCATCCTGCGCCATTTGTTAACCACTCATTTTGTTTTATGAAACCCAATTTATCTCATGCGTATACGCGAAGATGACGACGGTGGTTGAAGGCGAAGCTATCTCGTGATGGATTCTTTGGTTGGCCAATCCCTAGGGGCATCCTGCCACAATCATCATCAGGGGTGCCTGGCCAGGCATGCGCAGTGGGGGTGTGGACGCCGCACAGCGGCGCCCACACAATGGCGGAGGGAACAGGATGACCATAAGCTGCTTCGCATCTAAAAGCAAGTTTTAGGTACGTTAAGATAATTTCTTAAGAGGACACAATAGTTGGAAGGAAAACAGGTCAGCCTTTAGCATTTGGATCAAGGCACAGCTATTTTAATGGCAGTTAAAGACGGTGGTGCCGTCTATATGCAGTATGCATTGAGGAATTAAAACAGAGAGGAAGATCATCTGTTAAATTAAAAGGAGCAATGGGTCCAAGATCGAGCCTTGTGGAACTCCTCTAGTAACTGTGACAGGGTATGATATTGCTGTAGAAATTAATGTCTGCAGCATGATTAGTAGACGGCTTCCTATCAAGTTATGGCAGGACCTGTTACCCCATAACGCTCAAGCAAAATGAAAAGAACGTCATGGTCCCTTGTGTCGAATCCTGCCGAGAACTCTAAGAAAACCCAGCAGCAGCGTCACAGTGGTCAATGAACGATTTAATTTTGTCTGTTAGGCACACTGTCATAATGTTAGTCCATCAGCCGGAAAACAATGAAAATGCGGGAAAGACACGGCGAAATATATATCCAAGCTCTTGCCCGTAACGCCCAGCTGCGACAATGCTGAACGCAACTAGCTGCAGATCATTTGAACGGCTGATCGGCTGAAAGGGTCCCCCTTCCGCCGTGTTGCGACGTTCAGCCGTAACGCACATTTAGCCGTAGTGAGACTCTCCGCCGTGTTGCGACGTTCAGCCGTAACGCACTTTTAGTCGTATTGAGACTCTCCGCCGTGTTGCGACGTTCAGCCGTAACGCACATTTAGCCGTAGTGAGACTCTCCGCCGTGTTGCGACGTTCAGCCGTAATGCACTTTCAGCCGTAGTGAGACTCTCCGCCGTGTTGCGACGTTCAGCCGTAATGCACTCTTAGCCGCAATGCGACTGTCCGCCGTAGTGAGATAGAACCCATCTGTCGGGGCCCCCCGCCACCATGCCGCGTTGCGCCATTGCCGGAGTGAAAGAGTCTGGCGGCATGTCCTGCCACAGGCAGTTGCGAGTTGAGCGTTTACCGTGGCTGTGTTGTGAAAGGCACCATGTGCATTCGTGTGGCTTGCATGGTGGCGACGGGCACCTACCGGTAAAATAGGTACAAGCGACTGCCAGGCCTCGGACTCGGCCTTTGTGTGGGACTACAACGTTTCAAGGTCACCCGGCTTGCACGGGAAACCGCCCCTATGGAAAGGGGCGCTTAATGCAGGAACTTTTTGTGCACGTGCATGTGCATATATATATATATATATATATATATATATATATATATATATATATATATATATATATATATATATATGCGTGTGCGTGTGCGTGTGCGTGCGTGCGTGCGTGCGTGTGCGTGTGCGTGTGCGTGTGCGTGCGTGTGCGTGTGCGTGTGCGTGTGCGTGTGCGTGTGCGTGTGTGTGTGTGTGTGTGTGCGTGTGCATGTGCGTGCGTGCGTGCGTGTGTGTGTGTGTGTGTGTGTGTGTGTGTGTGTGTGTGTGTGTGTGTGTGTGTGTGTGTGTGTGTGTGTGTGTGTGTGTGTGTGTGTGTGTGTGTGTGTGTGTGTGTGTGTGTGTGTGTGTGTGTGTGTGTGTGTGTGTAGAAGGCGCGGCCTTGGCTGGTCTTCACTTTTCACCAGCCAAATCCAAACTGATTGATTGATTGATTGTGGGGTTTAACGCGCCGACGCAACGCAGGCGATGAGGCGCGCCGTAGTGGAGGGCTCCGGATTAATTTTGACCACCTGGGGATCTTTATCGTGCGCCGAAATCTCGTACACACGGGCGTTTTTGCTTTTCGCCTCCATCAGAAAAGCGGCCGCCGCGGCCGGGAAACGAACCCGCGACCTTGTGCTCAGCAGCGCAACGCCTTAGCCACTGAGCCACCGCGGCGGGTAGCCAAATCCAAACTAAGTCTCCCCACCCCAAAAATCTAGAGCACCACGAGCCCCTTCAATTGCGATACAGCTAGGGAGTAAACTTGTACCACGGATAATTCAACCAAAAATACTTGGACTTCCTCTACAACAGGACCGACGCAACACATTGTACATCAATAAATTCCTGCCAACAATTAGGAAAAAGAAACATCGCAATCCCTGGATTACACGCGAAATAGTACACCTGAAAAGAACGGTATCAAGAACACGCAAGGCTTCCCGTAAAGATAACAATATCATATCTTCCCTTTCGAAAACACTGAGGCACAAAATACGGAGTGCTCGGGATTATTTTTTTGGCACCATACTTGTGAACATTATGAAAAACGCACCGCAAAAGTTTTGGGGATACCTATCCGGAAACAAAAAGTCTGTTGACCAGCTCCCCGTAGGTGACTGTGAAGTTACTGCCTCCTGCGAAATTGCTTATGTGCTGAACAGTACATTTCACAGTGTTTTTAGTCGCCCGTGTGCAACACTTTATCTGCTAGAACCTTCTCTTATTTCACGTAACATAATGCCAGATATAGATTTAAGCATAAGTGGTATTTGCCTCCTCCTTTTAAAATTTGACGCAAAGAAGTCGTCTGGTCCTGACGGTATCCCCAATGCCTTTTTGAAGCGTTATGCGGAAATAATATCCCAATATTTATATGTTTTGTTCAATGCGTCAGTCAATGAGAGTTCCCTACCTCCTGATTGGTTCTGTGGAAAAATCGGGCCGGTTCACAAGGACGGAAGCAAACTACTTGCGATGAACTACAGACCAATATCATTAATCAGTAGTTGCTGCAAACTGCTTGAACACATCATCTCTAGCCAGATAATTTCGTTTTTGGTATACCACAACTTATTAGTCGCCTTCCAGCATAGCTTTAGGAAAAAGCTTTCAACCACAACCCAGTTCGTATCAGTTATACATGACTTCGCCAATGCCATCAACAATCGAAAACGAATTGACGCAATATTTCTGGACCTATCAAAAGCTTTTGATAAGGTACCACACTCTGTGCTAATAAGCAAAGTACAGCGAGTAGGCATTGGTCCCTGCCTTGTGAATTGGATTTCTGCCTATCTGAAAAACAGGATACAGTATGTAGAAGTTAACAGCTGTCGATCCCAAAACCTTGACGTACTTTCAGGAGTGCCCCAGGGATCGGTGTTAGGGCCACTCTTGTTCCTGATATATACTGATGATATTGCTGATGACCTAGACGCGGATGTGACGGTGAAAATGTTTTCAGATGACTCTGTTATTTATACCACTGTCGGTAACACTCTGCATCAATTATCGCTGAATGAAAACTTGTGTAAAATTGCTGACTGGTGTGAGAGGTGGCAGATGGGGATTAAATACTCAACCTGTGCTCTTTCGATAATACACAAAAAAACTCCTCTTAAATACAAATATCATGTAGGTGATAAATGAATTGCATTTGTGAGTGACGTAAAATACGTGTGTTTGACAATCAACACGAAACTTAGTTGGGACACTCACAGATAAAATGTTCGCCAAATCCTACAAAAAGCTGTGTTTTTTTAATGAGGAAACTGGGGGGTGTGACTGGACTGTAAAACTTACAGCCTACAAAACATTAATTCGACCAGTGATGGAATATGCGTCACTAGTGTGGGATCCATAATAAAGAAAGATAAAGAGAAACTGGAGAGAATCCAGCGACTAAGCGCCAGATTTATTTTTTCAGACTTCAGGCGCCTTTCATTAGTCTCTCACATGATAAGGAAATGTGGGCTCGAGTCACTTGAAACCAGATAAACCATTGCAAGGTTAAACTTTTTTATAAACTGTATCATAACGAATCTGGTTTAAACAAGGATTTGTATCTTCTGCCACCTCCCCAGCGATCATGAAGGTTAAATAACTCAAAAAATGTTAGACCATATGTTCCTAAAAATAACACATTTAAGTACTCATTTTTTGTACGAACCGTGGACGAGTGGAATTCACTGCCTTCCGACTGCGTGCATGCTACAACATCGGAAAGGTTTGACATTTGTGTTAGAAACATGATGTAACCCTCTCCTCCTAGGACGGTGAAAAACCGTCTGCAGTATTTCTTAAATAAAAAAATTAATAAAATAAATAAATCGGGAAAATATCCGCTCATGGAGCGCAAATAATCGGGATTCTCAGACGAATTGTAGCACGACGACATGGCTTTAAAAAAAGATCGGCCAAAGCTAATACAAGCATTCCCCATATATAGGATTACATATGCGCTCCCATGTATAAGCCTCACGGAAACGGAAACACGATAAGTGGATTGCCTAATTCGGGAGGCTTATCGAGCCGCTCTACAAAAACTTGTAGGAGCTTCCACTGACACAGGGGAGAGCACAGGCGTGTACAATACGGTCACAGACATCGCACGGTGCAGCTTGGCCGCCAGACGCTCAGGGAAGCCGGGAGAGCCTTCCTAGACAACCTCCGCAATGGCTACCTACAAGAGCCCGAGCCTAAATCACTCATAGAAACCGTGACGAGGGAGAACATCATTATTCAGCCTCTTCCTCTAAACATTCACCCCCAGTATCATTCCCAAAGATGGGCGCAACGATCCCGTGCATTAACAACTAAATACCCGGTCTGCCGAAGCACGCTGTATGTTGATGCAGCGGAATATCATCCCGTTGACGCTTTTGCTCTTGTAGTCATCCACTCACCCGATGCTCTCCCACTCACGGCCCCTCACCATCCGAACCCATCATCCTTAAGTTGCGGAAGGGGCAGGCGATAGCACTGGCACTCACACATGAGCCAACCCTTCGATTCATATTCTCAGATTCGAAGACGGCACTTCTAAGCTATGCCAGAGGCGATATCTCGCCTCAGGCCCACCAAATTATTAATCAAAAACCACCTACTGATAAGATTGATCTGGTTCCCAGCCCATACGTCTACTGGAGGAAATGAAGTGGAACACAACGCAGCCCGAGCTCTCATCTCCCGGGCCTATGATGCCATCACTGCATCTCATGAAGCCAGATCAACCCGTGATAGTTTACTCACATACATAAACATCACGGAGCATTACCACCTTTTCCGCCGCAAATACCCTCCTACTCACCCATCCCTATCAGTGGAAGAGGAACGCCTTTGGCGCCAGCTTCAAACTGAATCCATCCCCGGTTAAGCCATACTTCATGACATTCACCCCTCACTGTATCTCACAACACTCTGCCAGAACTGCGGTGAGCGCCCCACATTACGTCATCATACGTGGGCCTGCAAATCTGACTCCTTCCCTCTCATCGGCTTCCTCGACCAGTGGGAAGCAGCGCTGGGTTGCTTAAGCCTGGATCTCCAGAAGTCGCTCACGGGTCGGGCAGCCACAGTCGCTTAAGCACTGTGGTCTTCGGCTAACCCTTGGTTATATAAAGTTTTATCTATCTCGCTGCAGACGAGAAAGAAAGAGTGAAAGCGTTTATCAAAAATGTTGCAGAGTCCCTTTACTTAAATCCCAGCCATTGTTCAAATTACCATTTTACTCGGGGTTAGATAGCCCTGCGTGGTGAACTCCGCGAGTTTCATTTCTGGCGCAGCTTCTTAGCGGGGCCTACCTGATGCTGTGGACCTTCGCCACCCACACGGGCTCCATGTTCGTGCTGGGGTGGATTAAGAACTACTGGCTGATGATCGGCAGCTGCTTCATATCGGGCATCTGCGGGGGCAGCCGCATCTTCGCCGCCAACATCATGGTGGCCGAGTACTTCGAAGACCGCGTGCTCCAACTCAGCCTCGGCGTTATGAACTTCGTCGCCGGTGTTGCCATCTTTGGCCGGCCCCCACTCATTGGTGAGTTTGCACCTCGTGTGTGTAGCAGAGTAACCAGGTTGAAGTTATAGTCATACCATTGTTTTTGAAGTAACTGCTGTGACTATGACGTCCCCGACGTCAACGCGGTCTCCGCTCATCCTGCTTTCCTCGTATCTTCGTCATCGTTTTTCGCGCAGTTTTATTTCTTTGTCAGTCATATACAGATTACTAGCCAGCAGCCAAGTCATTTGCTGTCGAACAGTTGGCTAAGCGCTCAACGGTACCGTCCGACTGATTACACAAAGCTGACGAAAAACTAGTAGACCTACCGCAAAAATTCAAACGCAAGGCCACTGGACTACGCACAGTGACGCAACCTGTGAACTGGGGATATCTAAGCCCTTCTTGTATGACGTTGTGAATGCTAATGCATTAGTGTTATATTGCAGAACAACTATGCCAATGCGTTCCCCCATGTTGTATTGGGTTGACGTGGGGACGTGTTCGATCAGCTTTATACAGGTTGTACGCCATATGCTGGGGCAGCCCTGTACGACCGCAGCGTTTGAACAGCTGCTGTCCACCGAGGGAGGCACCTCGTAGTCCATCGCCGTAGCTTCAGCTTCGCTGCGGCCCCTCCTGGCTCTCCTTTCTCGCCGTCTCCGTTGCTCCTCTTTCAAAATTCTTCGTGGAGGGCGATTTCACATCTCTTGGCGCTGGGTTGACCGCTGGTTTGACTCTCTTCGCTTCGTTCCGCCGCTCCCGCTCATATACAGTGCCGCATGGCCATGTGGGGCGACGTTTCCCAGTTACTGTTGATGTAAACGGCTGAGAGTTCATCACCGTGTACACCACACCATTGGAATCCGAACCACATGTGTCGCGTAGAAGGTGATTGATTGATTGATTGATTGATTGATTGATTGATTGATTGATTGATTGATTGATTGATTGATTGATTGATTGATTGATTGATTGATTGATTGATTGATTGATTGATTGATTGATTGTGGTGTTCAGTGCACCGAAGTTACACCTCGGCGTTGAGGCGTGCCGTAGAAGAGGGCTCTGGATTAATTTTGCCCACCCGGGGATCTTGAGAGTGCGCCGAAAGCTGGACACACGGGCGTTTTTGCTTTTCTCCTACATCCTCCCCAGGTGTGACGTTCGTGGAGATGGCCTGGGAGTACTTGACGTTTTCTTAATAAAATTACCCTGTAGTTAATGAGAAAACACTAGTCATGCGACTTAAAATGGGGAGGAGGAAGGAAAAAAATTCCCTCGCACTTCCCCGAGGGGGAGAGTGTGTAAGTGCGAATGCACGGTTGTTGATTGCGCGATTACGGTGGATATCGTGATCTTAATGAGTAGTCGAGAGATTACACACACGCACACAACTACAAAGAAAGATATTTCACTCGCTATTGCTGGTACCGTTGCCCGGTCCGCCATCATCGTTATCGAGATGCAGGACCAGCGACCGCTCTCGACGACGGCGCGCGCTCGACTAATACCCTCCCGCGCCACGTGGCCGCTACACGAGCGCCCTCACGCGTCGGAATGCGGAGCGCCCGCTACGCGAGCGAGAGCTCTCCCGCCCGAAGTGGAGAGCAGGCGCCCAACACCCGCAGTCACTGAGCGGAGAGAGGAGGAGGAGAGTAGCGCCCGCCGTTACGGCGAGGGCTACACGAGCGCCCTCACGCGTCGGAATGCGGAGCGCCCGCTACGCGAGCGAGAGCTCTCCCGCCCGAAGTGGAGAGGAGGCGCCCAACACCCGCAGTCACTGAGCGGAGAGAGGAGGAGGAGAGTAGCGCGCGCCCATCTCCCCCCGTTGCTAGGGAAGACGAGGAGCGCGCGCACCCGCAGCTGTTGCTATGCGGACGACGGCGGCGGACGATTCAGGCTCGCTTAAGAAGTGCATTCGCACTTAAAAGAAGGGATGAATAGCCCAGTGTTAGTAATTGTGTCCATGAAGACAATGCAGGAGACTGCTTCAGACAGCGGCACCCAGGCTAAGGTAAAGATTATATCTCATAAAAGAATCATTACGACCGGTATCGTGCCCCAGTCTCCACTTACTACGCCGAACAGCCCAAGGGCTGTGAGGAAATGGGGGCTTTCATTTGGAGGGTAATCTGAGAGGCATCGTGGAGCACAGCGTTAGTGAGGATAGGGCGGCACATAGACAACTCGGAGCAGCGCCAGACCATTAAGTGGTCGAGGGTGGCGAGTACGGTCATCCGACAGCGTGGACAGTAAGGAGGGGAAGATGCCGTAGGGGGAAACCGATTTTTAATGACGTGGGGTATGTAATAGCGGGGCAGCCTCCAGTCGCTGCTGTAAAACTTGTAGTTGGGCAGAACACAAACAACGGATGCATCCCGTATTAACACAACGAATGGCGAGAAGCTCGCTGAGGTGGGTGCAGCTCTTCGACGACTAAACTCGGAAGAGGATAATGGATTTGCTGACGTGCGATTTTGGTGTTGAAGGGTCATGCGAAGAAGGATCGGTGAAGTTCGTCCTGCGATACACGTTAGCAAGCCGATACGGACGATTCACACATAGGGATAACGGAGAACCATGAAAAAAAAATTGAGCACCGTCGTTTCTATGATTTCCAAAGGCGCGCCTCCTCGTCTCCGCAGGGATTTCACAGGTCGAGGGAAATTATTCTCGTCTTTTCTACAGCGACCCTTCGCCGTACCAATCCCTTTTGGGGACGGGGGAGGGGGGGGGGTTCCTTAAACATATCCTCGGTACCTTCATCATCATTCGGTCGCGGGTTCGATTCCCGGCCGCGGCGGCCGCTTTTCTGATGGAGGCGAAAAGCAAAAACGCCTGTGTGTACGAGATTTCGGCGCACAATAAAGATCCCCAGGTGGTCAAAATTAATCCGGAGCCCTCCACTACGGCGTGCCTCATCGCCTGCGCTGCGTCGGCGCGTTAAACCCTACAATCAATCAATCAATTCATCATCATTCCCAGCAAACGTCACCGTCCGCATATATTTCCTTCGTGGCATTTTTCGATTATCTTAGCAATTAGGCGATATCAAAAGGGACTGAAAGATGCGCGAGCTTGTAGGAGCAGCCCCTCAGGGGCTCGGGCTGCCGGCGTCTCATGTCGCGTCGCCTCATGTCGTCGTAGTATCATGTAGTCACGGTACTTAAGCAGCAGTAACTCGCTTTCCAATGCATCGCGCTAGAACGCAACGCGTACAACGCCTAGCAGTACAACGTAACGCGTATACTAAAGGAACACACCGGGACACTCATTTTCTAAACCCTCGCCCCAGAACGTTTATTCTCCGTGGGGAAAAACCCGTACTAAAGGAACACATCGGGACACTCGTTTTCCAAAGCGTCGAGGTAGAATGCTTCGTGCTTCAAAGACACGAGACTTACAGCAAAGTTTGTATTGGCGGTGAGCGCGACCACGGGCGGCGCTGCGAAGCGCGCCTCCGTGACGTCGGCTTAGGTACTCTCGCATTTGTCGTCTGCTTCACTCGGGCTCGCTCTCCCTGCTGTTTCTTTGCGCTCGGTTGACATCTGATGCTTGTTCGCACCAGATTTTGCGTGTGCGTAACTTTTTATCATAATAAAACACTTTAAATCGTATACATCAGCCGAAGGGGCTATTTAAAGTATAGTTTTTGATACCGCTCCGGAAGAAACATTGCCGGCGCCGCCCCAGTTTTTGCGAAGCCGGCCCTGTGCGGAGCGCGAAGAGTCGGAGTAAGAGTGAGCTTCAGTGTTCAGAATTCTTAGGACAAAGGGAGCCGCCAGCTGCTTACAACCGACAACAGCGAAAATGCAAGACCAAAACAAATACCAGGACTTCGGGGCTGTCGGATTTGGCAGAATGCATTATGATTCCCGGTATTCATATGAAAGAAAAAAACAGTTTTTGCAACCTCGCGGAACGATCTAAGGTATTATATCTCATCACTGTAGGTTGAGTTACAGATAACCCACTGTGTCTGGGGTTTATACTAGGCTTCTAACCAGTATAGAGGATTATTGAGCAAAACGAGTAACGTCTACGGTAAAGATACAGTAACACTATGTTTGTTCAGACCTGGACGGAAATTCGGTACATTTCTCACAGCCTTATCTCCCGAATATTTAGATACGCGTCATAGGAAAACTGCGCTCAAGAAGAGGAGCAGGAGGAGGGGAAAACCTAATTTAACAGTAAAATCGAACTGATTAGTGGACGAGGTCCTCAGTCCAGGACAAGAGAGTAAGAGTAATTTTCATCGATTCATAGAACGCCATCCCGAGTAGACTAGGATTTGTTTCTTACGCCTGGAAGGGGTGGCAAGCAATAAAGAGATTTTTGGAAATATTCATGGGTTTCGATTCTTGTAATATATGCACGTATAATATTTATTTCATTGGTTAGCTGGTATATCACACCTTTAACACCGTAATTATGTAATAATTGCTTCGGTTGGGAGTCAGCTCGTTATGATAACGATGGTTACGGTAGAAATTCAGAGCACAAAAGCCGCCTTCGAGTACTCTGGACATCGTGGTGGCGTAGCACGAACCTTCTCATTGTATTTGCATGTGAGTAAACAATGAACGCAGAGAATATGCATCTTCTTGCACGCAGCCATAACGAAAGCGAATTTGTGAAGGGAATGTATGCCATACAGCCTGTAGAAAATATCCACACGATCTTTGTGATCCTCCCAAGCATCCCAAAACCTACTAATAAACGTTTGTGACGGTGCGTAAAAATTAATGCGTTGGGTACAGTAAAAAAAAAACATCAACCTGACACAAGTCAACAACGACAGAAATAGACAGCCGCTTTATTTTATTTTCTGCAATGCAATGCGCGTGTAGGGGCTCTCTGCTTGGCACGTAGCATTAGACTGTTCAGTTTTCATAAGAACACCCCAAAGATACTGTATGGAAGCCTACGCATTTTGAATACTTATCGAGGAGCTCTGAGCGCTGAACTTAGAAAGGACAAGTTACACACGATCATCTGACCGTTGCTCTGAAGAAAGTTATTCTCTGTCTCATCGTGTGTTGCAAACTTGTGGGGGATACAGCTTGAAATTATTCATGTGTCAGAGGCTGGTAAAAATTTCTGAATCACTAGAAACACGCTTTTTGATGCACTAAAGCATCAAAGCGGGCAATTTCTAGCACAGGCGCTGCTGCCCCTCACAAGCGGCCGGAGTGTAGCAGACGACAGCGGAGCGAGTCCCTAAGCCGACGTCAGAGCCAGTGGGCGCCACTCAAACATCTCACCGCCAATACTTCTACCTCCCCAAATGGTTTCAACTCCGTTGGCAAAAATTCCAAGGCGCCAAGACTATACTTATACACTGCATGCTACGCCCCTCCCGAGGTTCCACATTACGGTTTCCTCTCTGTGTCAAAAACGCCGTGGCGCCAAAAATACACTTATACACTTCATGCTTCGCCCCTCCCCAGGTTTCACGCTACGGTTTCACCTCCGTGGGCAAAAATGCCGAAGCGCCAAGAATACACTTACACACTGCGTGCTTCGCCCGCTGGAACAGTTTATTTTCTCGAAGCGCCTGATGTGCCTCCAGTTATTATTATCATCGTTTGGTGAAACCCTCTGTGTAAAGTTGGCTTTCCTGCAGTTCGTTTTGGTTGCGGGAGGGTCGGCATCAGTAAGGTATATGAAGCTTCGCTTTAAAACTACGTTGTATACAACGCAAGATGTTATCCAGAGTGTCTCGTTTGCATTGCATCGGTAGTGTCTCAGTAACCATATTCCTCTTCTAGAGTTACGTTCCGATTCAAATCATACGCGTCCATTACCAGTACTTACGCTCGCAGGCTACAGCAAGGACGTGTTGAATACGTACACGCCACTGTACATCGGCATAGGCATTTCCTATGGCCTCTTTGCGGCATCTTGGGTGGTGAGCTGCCTCTGGAAGCGGCATAAGACGCCTCGAGACGACAGCCCAAGCAAGAAAGTCTCAGGTAGGCACTACGGGCGTGAGGGTGTGCAGCGAGGCCTTTAGTGCGACTATAACCGATCAAAAGCGTTGTGCGGATGCTATCAAGTGCCCTTGGAAAACGAAATCATACAATCGCGAGTTTAAAGTGGATGGGAATAGGGGGCATGTCATGGGGTGACCTACGGCCAATGTTTCAGACTTGTCGGTTCATTTGGGCAGTTGGGATAACATTACGAGATGTACGTTTTGAGATGTGAGATGTACCGCGAGTTTTTAAAGTACCAGAACGTCAAACGGCTCTTAAAGTAACAGAAAAGTGAGAAGAGTGATAATGCAGGTGACTTGCTGCTACCTGCACGTCTGGACTTCTTACAGATAACCATTGTACCATGAGGTCTGAACACCAACTATGTAAGGATAGCCCTGTGCTTGATTATTGGAACGATCTAAGCAGTTATATATTTCTCGTACGGTTATAAAACGACATAAAAAATTGCCCGCACCCGCCTCCATGTGGTGTCCCACGGGCAACGTCGGCAGTCACGAGTCCGACTGCTAAAGGTGTGCGTGGCAACCGGCCTAAGCGGCCGTGTGGTGGAAACTCAGCCCGGCGTCCAACCACCACACACCCGGGGTGCGGGTAATCCCGGACTTGACACCCACTTCGGCCTAGCCGGGGTGGCCACGGACTCGACCTACCCACCTAGCGGCTCATTTATATATTTCTCGTACGGTTATAAAACGACCCTTTTAAACAGGGGTGCTTTCTTGATGCAGCTCAGTGGAGGTAGCATGCTATTCCCATAAAATATTTAGACCTTATTCGAACTTGTTCGCTCAACTGTTGGGTAGCTTCGCGGGGCATGCGAGAAGAAATGGCACGCGAGTGTAGCCCTATTGTGTCCAGTGAGGCGGGTGTATATTTTAAGTGGAGTCGCAGTTGGTATGTTTTAGTGCATGCCCAGAATAACTCTCAAATGCGTATTCACGTCTTGCGACTCGCGGCAACAAATACGCAGAATTGGCTGACCATAGGCACAGCGGAAGCGTTATATATGAAAGGCCTGCGTAAGAGCAGCGTTTCCTGCTTCAGAGATTTGCAAACAGAGCAGTTTTTTAAGACCTTTTATAAAGAGCCGGGACGACAAAATGCAGCTCTGCTTCATTCACAGACTGCATTGACTCAATAACAGTGTTGCCAATTTTGACGCGAACTCTGAACGACTAGTCTAGATATTAGGGACAATAGATAAAGCAGTGGCGACTCGCCGGCCTTTTTCTCACCTAGACCTTATTACGTCCCTGGGACTTGCGCGATTGGCAGCCGCCCCGTCGCAAGAAAGTTGACAATGCGGTTGTTATGAGCCCTTAAGTTTCGTTTGGTCGAACCACTCGAAAGTGAATGTGGGGTTAACGCACAGATAACTAGATATCGGAGTTTAGGCAAACGCATATTCTGTTTCTTGCGCTCCTGTTACGCCAGATTGACATGTCAGCCTCAATTACAGGATAAGGAGGTCTTTTACAGTGTTTTATAGTGCATGTAAATGCCTATATTTCGCGTTCGTGCCTGAATGCTTGCAAATGCCTACAAATGCCTATTTTCAATGCCTACTTTCAATATCGTCCCCTATATGAACACTATTTAGCCTCAAGGTCCGCTTTCGGGTGCAGTTTGGGATAGTGAATCACGTTATCGGTAACAATTGGCTGTTCAGAACTCTATAGGGTTCGACCTAGTCCCCTAGTTCAATCAACACCCGGAAAAAACCGCTTGAATCTGGAGATTGTGGTATTTTGTTATTGTTTCCACAATTTTCACAGCGATTCTTAGACTGCGCTCTGCGTGCTCCCCGTACAGATTTTTTTTCAAACATAAACAGTCGCATCCCCGCTTCTATAGAAGCACACTCAAATCCAACTCTATTTTCAACGCATGCATCGGTTGAGCTCTGAACACGCCTTTCGTAGCAGATCATTCCCAAATTTAGCAGCCAGAGGCGACACATCACTGCACCTGCATTTCCTTACACCCTACAATTCACGCTGCCGATGGGCACTACAACGGGCGTACCCATCAAAAAACAGTTCGGCTGCTAGGCACCTTTTAAAAATTGCTCTTCAAATGCGTAGAACTTTACTCGGCTGTGTAGGGACGTCTTCATTGTTCAATTCTTTGTATATGAGAAAATTGCTAGTGTTGTACCTCATAGTCCTCATGTAAGAACATATTACTTCCTTGATAGATCCCAGTCTCTCTTGCGTTTCTTATTTGTGTCTATTTCTGTTGCGCGGTAGCTAAATTGCGTCAGGCAGACATCAAATATACTCGGGTACAACTGAAGAACGACAAAAGAGGTTGCCACTGCGCGTCATCACCTCAGCCGGCTGTTCCTCCGCGCGGTGATTTTCACGCCTTACTGCGCGTATTTGGAACATGATGCGGGCCGTTTCAGGGATTTTCCCCACTTAATATGCTTCTAAATTCCTGCAGCGACGGCAAACAAACTGCGCGAGAAACAGGAGGTGATGTCACGCATAACGCGTAATCTCCTTTCAATATGCGCGCCCGCGCTGGCATCCGGTGCCGTCGCTTCGTGGGCTGCTGCCGTTATAGGGGCGAATCACCCAAAGGCCAAGGCTTGTCCGGCGTCCGGCGTCCTTGCTCACAGCTCAGCACCGTGTAAATGGAAACATCTGTGAGCAAAAGGTTCACAAAAGGTGAACTGGAACACAATAAAACGTTAACGACAGGTTAGAGAGAGAGAGAGAGAGAGAGAGAGAGAGAGAGAGAGAGAGAGAGAGAGAGAGAGAGAGAGAGAGAGAGAGAGAGCTCCTGGAGAGCCATGCTGCGCATACGCGAGGAGCATTGAATTGGATTGGATTGAATTGGATTTGGATTTGATTGGATTGGAATAAATTGAATTGGATTGGATTGGATTGGAAATCGTTTTAGCAGCAGTAAGCACTCTCACGGGTGATTTACGGTAAGAACGATCCACAGTGATTCGCCCACTCGTCATGATTCACTTCATGGAGATGCCTGGATTTTTTAACTTGCACCCGAGAATAGCGCTTTTCTAAGTCAGTAATCCCAGCTTTCAAGTATTCTTTTTCATGCCTGTTTCACTATATGAGACGCTCGAGCAACCGACAGTGTCCGTTGAACATGAATGTGAGCCCTGCGCTTGTTGAATTAAGTCTGTGAATTGCCGTTAGTGGAGCCATTTTATGACATAAGTGAACGGTTATGTTCAAATGTCGTAGCCTTTGCGCCGTAATAAACAGTAACAATTTTCGTTTTGCCGTCGTAGGTTAAAATCGCGAGCGTCTTCATCTGAAATTACGTGTAAAAGTTTATGGTGCCTATATTTCCGACGTTGCAATGGAGGCCTAGAACATTGTTTTGCATGCCTGGTTTTGGCTATAACGCTGGTAACTGTTATCAGCCCGACGTCGTATAGCGCTTAAGCCTAAATGTGTTAATATTTGCGGCTTTTTTGTTGTTGTTGTTGTTAGTAGAGAAACTTCGGGAAAAAAAGCAACGAGTCACCAAGGCTCTTTTTTTTTCCCTAATAAACAAAGTTGCACTTGGTTGGCAGTGTCACTTTAAGGACAATCGTGCAATGTGCGAACGATTTAATGTGCAACCTGATTGGGTGAGCAGATCATTTGAGGGAGGCAAGGCGGAACCATGGCATATCTTTCAGGGTGCAATTTGAGAGAGAGAAGAATGAATGAATGAATTTATTCAGACGGGAGAGGTCGAACGTCCTGTGCGGGTGAACGGGAAGAAGAGGAGGAGAATAAACCAGAGGGCGGAAGGGGTTGAATCTCCCCTCTTGTGTCCACCCCGCGCGTGAACCACTTGTGTTAGGTCCTTTCTACTAGACCGGTGCGCCAGGCCAATTTACGCAGAATCATTAGGGTTTCTTTTACATCACTCGAAGGCGCTATCTATTTTTGAAGGGGCGTGACGAGCACGTAGTCACATACGGCGTTCTTCTGACAGCCCGGCACAGTCCCCGAAAAGGTGGGGTGTAGTGGGTGTGTCGGTACTGCACAGGAGCAGGGAAGGGTAGGAGGGGTAACAGCGATGGTGCCGTCGGGTCTTTTTGACAGATAAAGACTGTTTAATAGACCAGCGAGCTGTAGGTTGCATGCTTGAATTTAATGTTCTGTGGTCGTAACGCTTTACCATGCTCTAAATACTATTGTACCCCGGTTCCCCAGCGGTTGACCGGAAAGCCGGCTGTTTTTAATCACGTCTATGCGTTTTTCTCATGTTCATTATGTCTGGACCACCAAATATTTGGAAACATTTTCGTTATTCAAATGTTTTGCATGGAACACCCGATTGTATCGTAATTGTGCCTAACTTTACCGTATTCTTTGTTCTTTTGAACCAAATTCCACTAAGAACAGAAATCGTCCACGATCTTGTATACCGTGGTCTGCTCCATGGTGTTTATTGTTGTTATTTTTGCTCAAGTTTCTGGTGGAATAATTGGGGTAAGGCGTTTTCTGATACTGGCACAAAGTCAATGTAAATGATAAAATGTTTCACAATTACGTTCTTATTTTGTCACGGTTCAAGGTACCCATTATTTTTTGTGCTGTTTCCGGGAAAAATTATTTTGAAACGCATTTTAATCATGGCGTTCTGTATTTCTCACGTTATGGGGCTCCTCACATATTTTCGCCTCAAACATTTGTTGTGATCTTTTACACCAATAAATTCTAAAAATTGCGCTGTTAATCTCAGGCACAATATAGGGGATTGCGATAAGTTGCCGACGCCAAGTTTGCTATAGAGTACCGAAGCTACATAGATTAATTTTATTGAAGGGCGCCGGCTGATGCAGTTGTCAAGTATGTTGTAAGTTGTGCGACACGAATAATGAATAAGCTCCTGCTTCACTTTCAATTAATGAGGACAAAATTCAAACAACTTGAAATGTGTACAAATCGCAGGCGGCATTTGATTCGCCCGATATACCGCCGGCATTGTTCATGATCAGACATCTTCGAACACATATAAATTAACTGCAATATAATTAGCAGTTTTAGTAGCAGCATTAAAGCGCTAGTTCTGACGATATGTATGCGCTATACCTAATCTTTTTTTTTTTTTTTGCATTCGCACAGCGACAATAAAAAAAACTAGGTGAGAATCATTTCATCTGAAAAAAACGCAGACTGGTACTAGCACGCAACGGCACCTTCCGGCACAGAGCTAATTTACCGAGAGCATCAATATATAGCCGCAAAATAAATAATATTGCGGAAACTCCTGAGAGTAAATTAAAAAAATTAAGTAGCACCCCGTTGATGCGTTCTCGCTTCATACGATTTCCCGGTTATTACGCCCTCAATTGTAAAGACTAAAAATTCCCCGTGGTGCGTTTCTTACCGGATAGTGCGTTTCTCCCTCGCGTTTCTTTTTTTTTTATGTGTGAGCGAGGTCCTACTGTAAATGCTGAGTCAAGCCGCACTGCTATACACTGAGCACCTATAAAGTCGGCTTGATTTCTGCACGCACACGGACTGCTGGGAAGATTATTTTTCAGGGGCAGTCTTTTAACCTTATTACACAGGCGTCTCGAATGCCTTCGAACCTAATGTTATTCGACCCAAATGAGGGGATTCGAATGCCATTCAGAATCCTTCGTGCGCCACTACAATTTCAATGGCTATTGAACGCTTTAACAATAGCTCGCCGTTCTGTGTCGCACTGAGGCCATCGATTTAGGTTTTTACACAATAAAAAACAGCCTCCCAAATTTTTAATAATATAGCGGGAGTGACGACCGATCGGCATGTCAGCGCCTTATCCCGGTGTTCACCGGCAAAATAGGCGAGGGTACGCGCACGCGCATCAAACTATCTGTTGTGGTAGCGTCGTCTGCTCCGCTGTTCTTCTCAGGGCAGCACACCCCCTGTTTTTCTTATTTTGCAAGGCCGTTTCACTTCCGCCAAAGATAGCTAAGCAGCTTGGGGCACAAAGTTATTCAGATGCAGTGGCGGGGGTGTACCACTCTCAAGGAAATAGCGCAGCAGACGACACTCATACAGCAGATAGCCCTATGCGAGTGCGCGTACTCTCACCTATTTTGAATCTGAACACTGGGATAAGGCGCTGACATGCCGATCGGTCGTCGCTCTGGCTATATTATTAAAAATTTGGGAGGCTGAACAATCAAATTGAGCAGTAGTCTTTGGCAGTAGAATGATTTCAAATTACAAATAACACAAGCTTTGACGCAGTTCTTGCTTAGTTCTGAATCACAAAGATTTTTTTTTTTTTTGCACTTCTGACGCATGTTTTGAACTGTCTGGCTACACTTGTTTGTCGCTTGTTCGCACTGGTGCTAAGAGTGCGGAATTGTTATATCTCGATATCATGACTGACACGTGAAAAAAAGTAAACTAAGTCCCACAACTCAGGATATTTTTTGTTTTTGTATTTTGTTTTGTTTTGTATATTCTGAGGATATTTTGTACATCAGCTATTGCTGAGTTGAAATGCTGTACGCGAGAGTGCAAGAAATGGCGTTCTAGAGCCCCAAATGGCTCTCGGGGTGCTCATTCAACTCGAACGTCATTTGAGCCATATGACCCAGTGAAGCAGCACAACTTCGCATTTGAGTAGAATGACATTCGGTTCGAAGGCATTCGAGACGCCAGTGTAGCAGGGGTATTATACCAATGTAATAAGGGCCCTAGGGCATTTATGCGTTTGTTAAATACCCTCATAAAAAACCCTCTCTGTTGGCTTCACTACTATACAAAATTGCATTGCTGGAAAGACAATTTAGGGAGTAAATGTAAGAAGTCTGATATCACAGTATGGCAGCCCAAAGGCATTTCATTAAATACCTCCGTAGACCCCTATCTTATGTCGCGATATGCATCAAGCCCCTTTGAAAGTCGGCTTCCGTACCATTGCTGAGTAGACGTTTTTATAGGGCCAATATAAGAAGTCTGATATCAATGTATGAAGCCCCTAAGGCCTTAATAATAGCGTTGTCTTACACGGCGAAAGTTTTTCATACATCTGGCATTTCAGACGGACAGATGTGTTCTTGAGTTCAGTCCCCATCAAAATGTTTAAGCGTTTAGAAATTAAACCCAGTGGAATTCATTGCAGAACCAGACGCGGTGGCTCAGTTGCAAAAGCATTGGGCACATCGCGCTCCAATATTAGAAACGTTCTCTTCCTGCCTTGTCGTCATGTTTATTGAGTGTAGTAGTCCTCACTTGTAGAATGTAGTCGGCACGTTTATTGCGAGTGAGCGCCTTCAGATGAGCACGCACGCACTGAGTTTGTTGATGGAGGTTTTCCGAAAATCTCCCTTCAGGCGGAGCTCAACCGGCGAAGCCGAGCTGAACAACAAGCAGCGGTTCCAGAGCAACTACCGTCGTTCGAGACTGGGTTCAAAATCATTTATTTTTCGCATAATTTATGATTTATTAAAAATTTGCCAAGCCTTCACATACGATTTTTCTGTCCTACTCTGAAATAAACAGTTCGTCAACGCACGTGCAAGGTATTTTCAGAAGGAATGAACGTTGAACTCGCCCCATTCCTGTCACGTGTGAGCTTCCCGGGACACCAAACTTAAGCTGAGCGCTTAGGCTTACTTTTATGCCGGCTTCTTTCTCAAATGGCGTGCTTGATCTAGCCACTTTCATCGCGGTTCCCCCACTTGCGTGTACAGTGCCTTTGCTCTTATGCTAAACTCCTTATTTGCTTTACTTGCGGAAAAGTTATCAAACGGGAGAGATTTTCTTCGTTCACCAAAGAACCTGACATATTATGAGCGATGCAGTAGTGTGCTTCAGCAGCATCAGCGAAAGCAACCCTTCAACTGTGGCCAGGCACGTGTTTACGTGTTTTCGTCGCCGAGAGACACAGTCGCCGGGCACGTAAGAGCCCTTGCATGCTCCTTATAACGGGCCTTTTAGCGCGCTTTGCACAGCGCCTATATCAATTTCACCTCAAGAGGTACGATATCGATAGCGAGCACAATTTCCGTTGTCCTTTACCCAATAAAAGGGTGCTTTATTTATTTATTTTGAATACCCTCATGGCCCAATGAGAATATAGGGAGAAGCGAAACAAACAGAATCCGCCCGCAACATCCACCAGGCCATACGAAACGCATTCACCAAGACAAAAAAACGCGGAACATATCAGTAATCACACACCGAAGGGTCCCCAACAACAAAAATTAAGAACTTACTCCGAAAATGACACTGAGGAAACGTAAAAAGACAGTTGCACAAGTTCAATAACACTGAACAGAGGAAATATTAAGAGGAAGAAATCACAACCTCAGCACACACGGGGTCCTTTGAGCAACAGTATAGCACATACCCGAAAAATGACGTCCTCGTACGCAAAAAAAAAAAAACATCACCAATTCAATCCCACAGAACGGAGAAAAAAAGGAAACAGCTTCAAAAATTATACAGAGAAGGGTCACTTACAATCACAATGCAAAACATTGTAAACGTTAAAAAACAGATGCATAAACCAATTTAATTAAAATGAGCACTGGAAGAAGACAAAAAGTATTTCAGCATTTACGCAGTGAAATTTCCTATAAAGAACAATGCAAAGCATACTCGAAGAGTGACATTGAGAAAAGCCAAAAAACATCCTAGACTAAATTCTGCAGGTTGCGGCAGATTTGTAAACATAGGGACATTATTCGACCGACGTAGACAAGCACAGGCCCCGGTTAGGCACCCGGTGCATGGTCGATGCACATGTGCCTGCCATCAAGCGGTGGTTCCTCGGAGTCGTCGCGGTACCTTGTACCGTCCGCGTTCAACACGATTGAAAGTTGGCAATACATATTTCCGTGCTTTTTTCTAAGATGTACCACCGTACAAGTATTGGTTGTCCGGACAACTATAACTGCTAACGCACCTGAATGCACATTGATTGATTGATTGATCGTGGGGTTTAACGCGCCGACGCAACGCAGGCGATGAGGCGCGCCGTAGTGGAGGGCTCCGGATTAATTTTGACCACCTGAGGATCTTTATCGTGCGCCGAAATCTCGTACACGCGGGCGTTTTTGCTTTTCGCCTCCATCAGAAAAGCGGCCACCGCGGCCGGGAATCGAACCCGCGACCTCGTGCTCAGCAGCGCAACGCTTTAGCCACTGAGCCACCGCGGCGGGTACCTGAATGCACAAATATCGGAGCTCACTTGTAGAAGGAAAGACGAGTGAACGACCTGGTGAATCGCACGATACACCAGTGTCTGGCATCCAGTTGTCCCTCAGAACGGAAAAAATGCTGACCTCATCAATAGAGGACATATTAGGGAAGCCTTGGGCCCAAATAATGTGCCACTTGGGATGGTTAAGTGTGATGATTGGGAAGATCGGTAATGGCTTCAAGTAGGTCATTAAAAGTTGGGAGACAAGCCTCGCTACAGCCAGTTGTTGAAATTTAGTTGTCTATTGTTCGTCATTTTACGTGCACGCGTGAAGCCTCCGCCGATTTGTGTCAGCGGCCAAAATCGTACTCCGTACTTGCGGCAGCGTGAGGGATTCAGAACGCGTCATGTGCACACTCGTGTTCCACCCTTCACGGTCCACACCCCTTTCCAGTTCTTGGCGCATCCACAGAGAACCGAAGATGTGTGCAGATACTGCCGTATTGTGTTGCACCAACCCAGTCGCTGCACAGATGTGTGTTGCTTCCGCGACATATACCAGAATTGTTGGTTATGAGCGCTCAACATGCAGCGGCCGGATTCGGAGTTATGTTTGTTTCTATGGGCCCACATTCAGCGAGCAGTGATTGGATGAAGGCAGACCACACGAATAGGACACAAAACGAGCATGGCGGGCGTTGGTTTCTGTGCATATGAGAGGCCTGGTAACCGGAACTACGACACTACTTGAAACGCTGAGGACGAGCGGGCGTTTTAACAGCAGAGCTATTTAAGCTTTTATTTTTGCCGTATAGCGTTACCAGAAAAAAATACCAGGAAAACAGATGGAGCGCACGTGGGCGTGCCCCTCGTGAAGAGTGCCCGACGTCGGCTGGGAGTGCGTGTGGGCTTGCGCCACGTGAGGAGCTCGCGAAAATACGAAGAAAAATACCGAACGCACGTGAGCAGGCGCCTCGTGACCCCGGCGTCGGCCAGCTCGACCTTCGAGAACACTCTGCCCAGAGTTCGTGGCGTGATCTCTCGCGTGCTCTTCGAGTTCTCGTGTGTTTGCGCCTGAAATGGAGTGAGTGTGAGTGAGTGCGTTATTAATTTAGTAAGTGGAAGAGAAGTGGACAGGGAATATTTTGAACTCATTCAGGAGTTCCCCAGCATACAACCCCGTCCGGGGGAAGAAGACAGGGGGAATGAAAGGGATAGGTGAGAAAGGGACAGGTGAGATAAAGAGATAAGGAGTGCGTAAGGCTGGCCGGCAGGCATCGGGCTACAGCCGTTGTATGAGGTTCGTCTCCTCGAGGAAGGCCAGGACCAGCCGCAAGGCTTCCCGCCGGGTGGAGCTGGTGCCCGTCGGAAAAAGCAAATCCTTTAGGGTGTGGCTGGGCAGCCCGAGACGCTGGAGTGCGGCCGTAAGCTTTGCTCGCGGGGCATCGGGCTGGCGGCAGGAGCAGAGCAGGTGCTCCAGGGTCTCGGGCTCTGGGCAGTCAGCACATGGGGGCGACGACTGGAGGCCTCGTCGGTGCAAGCGGGCTGCCACGTGGCAGCAATCGAGCCGCATGTGGATGAGTATGGAGTGGGCTTCCCTGCTGATGCGGACAGGCAGGACCTGTGAAGCTGGGCCGCTGATGACTCTGGGGTCGGGGTGCATCGTCGCCACCAGCCGCGCCAGGATGGGTTGTACGGCGTCGAAGCGCTTCAGGTCACGGGAGGCAGGGACCCCACCCTGGCTAGCAGCAGCTCTTATCAGGGCGTCAGCCACCTCATTGCCGGCGATTCCGACCCGAGATGGTAACCAGTGGAGCCGCCGGTCACAACCACGGGACTCAAGCAGGTGAAGCTTCGCTGCCAGCGCCCGCTCCACGTAGCCGCTGGAGCTCGATGGCTGGTCCGCCGCTCGGCTCACAGTCGCAAGAGAGCGGTCCTGGAGTCGGTGAAGATGACGGCCCTTAGCTTCTCCAGGAGCAGGTTTGCAGCAAGGTGCAGCCCAGCCAGCTCTGCATGGGTGGAGGGGGCGGGGAAGGGCAGGCAGCGCACACAATTGGTGCCAAGCTCCATTGCCGTGGAGGCGGCTCCAGCTCTGCCCATGTGCGGTTGCACGAAGCCGCCTGTGTAGAGCTGCAGGAGGCCGGCCGTCTCGTCCTGCAGCAGTGCATCAGCCTCCTGATGGATAGCCTCGGTTGGTGTTGACCGCTTGCTGCGAATCCCCGAGAGCGTGGTGCTGATGCGAAGAGATCGCCCGGTGCCAGGTGGTGGTGTCTCGAGGTGGGGACGCTGCGGCAGCTCAATGTGACGCTCGTAGATGGACGCCAGCATGCCCATCTGCGAGTAGGGGTGGCTGCGGTAACGCTGCAGAAGGGCTGCCCCGTCCGGTGCGCTATGGAGCCGGTGGATGTGGTGCAGCCCCGTCTTCAGGCCCCGCATCTGGATGGTCCAGGTACCGGCCTCTGTGTAGGTAGCCACAGTGGGGGCGTGCTCGGGAGGCTCAGGCAGATGCGTATGGCCCGGCGCTGGTCAATCTCCAGCTTTTTCCACCGCGTTGGATGCAGGTGTACCCGTGGCAGAGCATACAGTATGGCCGAGGGCGCCATTCCATGGAACCCTCGCAGGGCCATGGTTTGCGAGCAGCCCTGGTCATGTACCAGCAGCCTTCGCTCGCCTCGCTGGACTCCCATTGTGCGCTGCTGGAAAGGAGAGCAGACACCGAGTTCGCGAACCCGGTTGCCGCTGGTTCTACCGCGTGCTAACGTGGTCCACTTTGGGTTAGATGTGAACGGCTGCGGGAAAATTACAGCGTATCTGCTCATTTCGTTGCAAATGTCGCCGAAAGACGATAGTCGACTGGCGCCCCTGCCAAGCAAAGGCCTCCCTTCTTTTTCCCAGCTCACCTGTCATGCTTTTCCTCTTCCGTCTCGTTCCTCCCGAGATAAAACGCTAGAAGCTTGCTCAAGTGAATTTAAATTTACCGCCTTCCACTGCTCTAGTCGGGTGTCTCGATGCCAGCGCTGCCATACGGCGGAGAGCCGCGCGAATTGAGGCACCCTGCTACAACGTTTTTAGAACCACGTTGCCCTACTCCACGTGCGTTCCAAGCGCAACGTGGATCCCATTTAGTGGAACCTTTCATTGATATTGCCGTTTGATTTCTTAAATGACGTCAGGAGGTAGCGCTGGTAACAGCAGGCGACGGTTTTCTGCCGTTGATGCAGTATTTGATTTGCTATCGCAAAAACCAAGCATCCATAATTTTTTTAATAAAGAAACACTGCAAATATCCCTATGTGTACTGATTTTGTGCCTCATTTTGAGTAATGTTTTTCTTATTCAACAATGTTGACAAGTATGAACATTAACGCCGGACTTAGACGTTTAGATTTGAGTATTATTGCGCAGCTTTTGTTTTACTTTGGCTAGGTGGCTGAATCGAGTCGGACAGACAGACAGACAGACAGACAGACAGACAGACAGACAGACAGACAGACAGACAGACAGACGGACGGACGGACGGACGGACGGACGGACGGACGGACGGACGGACGGACGGACGGACAGACAGACAGACAGACAGACAGACAGACAGACAGACAGACAGACAGACAGACAGACAGACAGACCAAAATTTCTGCGTTTAGGTAGCCCAAGTAAGACTACCGTTCCGCCAGAGGTTCCGCCAGCTCTGCTGTTTCTCAAGCCTTGCACCAATAGGACAAGCTCCGCTAATTTTTTTCAAACCCACACAAATCGGAATACCACCCAAGGTCTGCCTCATGTGCTGTGAAGTGTCCGCTAATCCATACAGCAGTAGCTATTTAGTTCACGTTGAGACATGCTTAGCCGCGAACAACACGACGATCTGTAAGAATGAATGACACATCAGCGTTCTGTCCGCTGTATCGTTCTTTTACCCCCCGCTTAATCATTGACTAAACAGCTTCATTTCTCTTTTTGCTCCTCATCATCCGTTCAAGTCTAATCTTCTTGCAAGAAGTCGGGATATTCGGATTTGTTCTCCAGGACGATATGTCTCACCAATGAATACGAGAAGATTGATTGAGGGTGTGTTAGGGTCATGTGCGCTGTGGTGATAGTGATAAGAAATGATTCGGACTAAGCTTGAAGCTGAACACCACGACTGTGACGTTATAGATGGCAATGTATAGCCCGCTAAGGTCAACTGAAATTACACTAGGAGGATGCCTGCTATCAATGGTCTCATCAGCATAAAATTTGCCTCAACCAGGTGGAGCCTCGGTGGCGAATTACTAAAGGAGGATGGGGCATTGTTGGCGCCTGCATCCATTCTTGTTGGGGACCACGTGACATGGCAGGGCAGCGATTCGTAGTCGATCACGGCTGTGGTGGAAAGGCCAAGTCTGATGATCGCTGTGCAGGAAAGCGGCTCGACACCGATACTATGGCACAGTTCAACATCATAGCCTCAGACACTGGAATTGCTTGGATTGGGGATAGGGATGGGTTCATGAAGCGTCTTATGGGTGTGGTTTCCTGGGGAAGTTTCTCACCGCAGGTTCTTCTGAAGTCTATGCTTAAGGGGACCCTGTTTGCCTCGGGATTGGTGGCTTTAAAGTATGGGAGATGGGACCTTTAGGTAAAGATGAGGAGCGTACGTGCCATGGAGAGTAGAGGCGTCAACATCTTGGCTCTGCAGCACGATCGATTACGCCGCGAAGCATCTCAACAATTTTATCTTAGAGGAGAGGGGAAGAAGAGAGGTTGATCCATAGTTTTTATTACGTGTAAAGAAGAAGCCAAGAGCACATCTGTGTCCCCTTTGGGCAACAGATGCTGTGTAAAGAGAGACGCATACTATTTGGTTCCGCTTCCTTCTGTACTTATAGTAACAAGATTCCCAAGCTTAATGCGGATGTTTCTGAGTCCTTGCAACTGCATTGTCTCCGACTGCAGTGTATCGATAGAGTTTCGACTTCTCGACGTTTGCTAGTGGTCTCATGGTTTCTTAGGTCGCGGCACCATGAAGGGGAGCAGTATACTTGGTGCGCAGCCCCACACAACGGCGGGCCGAAGAAAGTAGATGGCAACAGAGTCCTGAGTCATGCCTTATGGGGTCGCCTTACTCGCTCGTCCTGGGAAGCGGGCTTCGCCTAGCGGCTCTCGCGCGAGAAAGATAGCGATCCCAACCCGCGGCGCGCTGGACAGCGGCCACGGCGGGTTCGGGCGAAAACGGAGATCCGGAATCTATCAACCACATTTAATGAATCACTAAAACGTACAAAACACACTGGCAAGATCTTATTACGCTAACATAAAAAAAAAAGTCGGTCAGGCTTACCCAGGCTGGGGATGCTTCAACAAAGAGCAAAGGGACCCTGGTCGACGGAGCGGGGGTGGCCTCCTTCTGCCTCCTTCAGTGGTCCGGACCCGAGAGAGCGTCCCGTCGGGTTTTTTGGCGGGAAACAGAAGGCGACCATCACCCCCACTTCCTCCGCTCCCTCGTCGGACAGCAGCGCGCCCGCGCGGGCTACGCGGTGCACGGGAAAACGAAACAGCCGTGTCTCGCCTCCCGCCGCTCATGCACGCCGCGACACCCGTCGCGAGAGCGGGACCACTTTGGAGGAATGCGAGAATAATTGAGCATTCCCACTACAGCTTCGGGAATGTGGCAGGTTTGCACAGCGGGAAGACCGCGCGAGATACGAGACTTTCTGCACAAGCAGGAACAACGAATTACGCCTGAGTGCTCAGTCTACTCTAGCTGAGAACATTGCTGGACATCAAAATTTCGGAACTTGAGATACCACCCATTCGCAGTGCAAAGGCAATCACTCCGTTTAGCGCACTAGCCCCAGAGGTTATAAGGCTTGACGTTACGGTAATTGGGCACGCATATTTAGCACCACAAAAGCAGCGTGGAAAGGAGGACGGGAGAAGTGACCAACCACGGTACTATAGTTTGTCACTTCTTTCGTTCTCCTCTCCGCGTCTGATTCTGAAGGGCCCAGGGGTGACAGCGAAGAAAACCTGGGGCATCAATCTATGTCCGTTTCAAAAATTTCCAAGTCTTGTCCGTTTCAATATGGTGCATAGTTCCGGTGGCTTGGCCTTTTAACCCGGGTGTAGCCCGAAACAACCCAATCCCGTTTGAACCCACCCCGCTTGAACCCACTCCCAAAACGCCCTTCCCGTCTGGCCCGTCCCGTGTGCGCCCGTTCCCAAAACGCCCTTCCCGTTTGGCCACATTCTGTTGCAACCCGTTCCCAAAACACCCTTCCCGTTACAACCCACTCCCAAAACTCCCGCCTCAAATAGTTCAGATAAGTTTCTGAGCTCGCAGTACACTTTCAGGCCTCCAAACTTGTGCTGGGCAAGGTAGTGTAGGTAATGAGTAATTACTACAAAATATTTTACTTATTTATTGCCTAAATATTTAGCGCGGGGGCAAATTCTATTTTACATTGACTAACTTTACCAGGTAGATGGCGCCACAGACACGTTTTCTTTTTAAAGCTCTACAGGTGATGGCTACAGTATTCTTGAAACAACTACAGTTATTGTGAACGCTTCACCCGAAAAGTGAAATATTCGAGCTACTTTAAACGAAAGCAAATAGATGTGAGCAACAAAATTATGCCTCATTTGCTCTGACACTAACTTCATTCTCAGCAAGAGCTACGGACGCTACAAACTGGCACTGCGACCGCGGAAAGGTTCTATTTTGTTAATTCCCCTCCAATGTTTTTTCTTTTTTCTTCTTTTTTGCATACAGGGTGTTGCGGCGATAATTGGAGCACTCTAAAAAAAATTTCTGAACGAACCGCCGCTCTGTTCGCGTTCAAACTTCACACGAGGTCGCATTTTGTGGTCTATTTTGTTTGCCACCAGAAACAACAACGCTACTTACCTGGTTATTCTGAAATTAAATAAAAACGATTTTTTCCTATGGGAAAATGGCGGCTGATTTGGACGTGCGAGAAAGGGCAAGTTGATCTTGGAACGACGGCGTCCCCTGGGGTATGCAGAGCGAAACCCACGTTTCGGATTCACGGTAGGAAGAAGCGAAATGGTGTAACAGACGATAAGAAAATCTTTTTCGTCCCTAGCTTACGATAATCAAAAATACTTGCATAACTGCTGATACCAATCATAATAAAATATTTCCACGATTCATCGTTGCCAATAAACGTTGGATTTGTTTCCTCGCCTACTTTCACATTTTCTGATCGTCTGATAGCTTTACCAGGTTATCCGGCCCTGCGAAATCAGCCTCACGATTCTCACAGCCTCATCGAAATCAGCGAAATCAGCCTCACAGTCACATACCGCAGCTCCCTTTTCTTTTGCAGAAAAAGCTCTCATCTCAACGCTTCGCGATGACAGACACACAGGCACGCACAAACACGCACCCAAAACTTCACAAATAAAACGAGAATAAACAAACAAGGACAACGCAAGAATCGTGAGGCTGATTTCGCAGGGCCGGATAACCTGGTAAAGTTAGCAGACGATCAGAAAATATGAAAGTAGGTGAGGAAACAAAACCAACGTTTATTGGCAACGATGAACCGTGGGAATATTTTATTATGATTGGTATCAGCTGTTATGCAAGTATTTTTGATGATCGTAAACTAGGGACGAAAAAGATTTTATCATCTGCTACACCATTTGGCTTCTACCTACCGTGAATCCGAAACGTGGGTTTCGCTCTGCATACCCCAGGGGGCGCCGTCGTTCCATGATCAACTTGCGCTTGCTCGCCCATTTTCCCTTATCAGCCACCCATTTTCCCTTATGCGAAAATATTTTTATTTAATTTCAGAATAACCAGTTAAGTACCATTGTTGTTCCCGGTGTCAAACAAAATAGACCACAAAATGCGACCATCGTGGGAAGTTTGAGCGCGAACAGAGCGTCGGTTCGTTCAGGAACTTTTTTTAAAGTGTTCCAATTATCGCCGCACCACCCTATAAGTGCATGTGCATTCGTATATGCAACCGTAGGGACTGGCACCATCACCGTTGCCGCGGAGTACGCATCAGAGCAGCACGTTCCAGACCGCTCGACCAACGCAGGAGCAGACGGAAGGGCATGGTTTCAGCTGATACGCTGCACCGAGTCGGACGTAACGCAGCAACGTACGTGTTGTTTTTTAATTGGCGCCGTGTATCGTAAAACGGACCATTGCAAAAAAGTTGCAGGTTGGGCGTCTGCATACTTTGGCTCCGCCAACTAGCCGTAACGGTTTTTTTTTTTTTAGGTGAAATACGTTTGACGTAACTTCAATTTAATTGTCAGGTTATGGCGGACGCAAGTAATTTTTTACTTTCGGTTACGTCGTACGTAACTCGAAACATGAGGTTGAAATACAGTCGGACGCAACTTGAATTTCAAAAATCGCACGCCTCGGTCCGAGTCACCCGAGTCGAAACTGGATTCGTTATTCCGGGAAGGGGCTAAATGGGAAGGGCGGGAAGGGTGGGGAGGGCGTTTTGTACCGGGTTGAAGCGGGAGGGAACAAACGAGAAGGTTGGAATGGGAACGGGTTCAAATGGGAACGGGCGAAATGGGAAAGGACGAAAAGGTAAGGGCGTTTTGCGCCGGGTTGAAACGGGAGGGATCAAGCGGGAAGGATCAAATGGGAATGAATTCAAACGGGAACCTCCCTTTAACACCATTGCTGCGCAGAAACCAACGCCTCATCTTGCTTGTTTGTTTCCCTCCCGTGTTGTCTGCCCTCAGCCAAGTGGCACTCGCTCGAAGTGGACTCCTTAAAATGGACACGAGACGGACAAAACTTCGAGTTCCGCAACGGGTTATTTGTCTCCTTCCCCTGCTTAGAACGTAGTGCCTGGAGTGCCGTCCGACGGCACTGTAGCTGATCGCTGCAGGCACGGCTAGAGTGCCGTACGACGACACTCTAATATTTAAGACTAAGCTATAGCACTGGCCAAAGCGTCTGCAGTATCTCCCACATGTTTCCAGGAAGGGTCTGAAAAAAGATCTGAAAGAAATTCTCTTTCCTGTACCGCTGTACCGAGCAGTGTACTCTGCAGGCCGAGGACGGGATGTTTTGTCCAGGGTGAAATGTATGGTAATCCCAGCCTCTGTGAAAACTTTCTTTTTTAAATTGCACACATACACACTTCCTGTGAAACCATGGATGAAAGAGCGAGGTCTTTTTGCTGCTTGTATCAACTTGAGCATCCTCTGTCAAAAACCTAAAACTACAGAACGTGTGTTTATAGAGTGTTTGGATGCCATTTTCTTTTGGGACATCTTGATGAGAACCCTAAAGAAGGAGTATCCGGTGACACCCCATGTAATCAGGTTCCTCAGTGTAAATAAGGAAGACGATGTACCGCATGATATGATTATACTTTTGGGATTGGATAGCATCTGGCGTTCCCGAATGGCGGTGCCCCATGCGGATGTCAATGCGCAAACCGTGAGCGCCTATTTCAGGGAAAACGTGAACTATTTGTGTGAGTTGTACAAAGTGGAATATCCTGACGCTGAAATCTTGCCAGTACTTCAAAAATTGACATCATTTGACGTTTTTAGTAGTTTCCGCCAACCAAAACATGGTAGGCGCTTTTTATTACATCGTTGACTTCTAAAAATGTAAAAAAAGTAAATAAAGACAAAAAAGTCGGTGTAATGTAGAGGATCCGTCTAAGCTTCTTGATCCCAAGGGTGGTGGTTCGAAACTTTGCGTTGGTTTTTTTTTTTTTTTTCATCTCTTAATTAGACTATACTTTTAAGCATAGGTTAGCTTTGTTGTTTTAAATGATTTCTTTGTGCGTGTTAGGTAATGTTATGTATGTTTATGTTAGGTCGTCTAGCTTTACGTTATCTAGAGCGATGCAGTGCCAGACGCGGCAATTTCGCTACAAAACGCCGGTGGACGTTAATATAGAGGTGTGCTTAAAATACCGTCGGACGGCACTCTAGACACCGCCTGTTCGGAAAGAATTCTAAGACACTAATTTATTGTGGAGTTTTAACGCGCCGACGCAACACAGGCGATGAGGCGCGCCGTAGGGGAGGGCTCCGGATTAATGTCGACCACCTGTGGATCTTTAACGTGCGCCGAAATCTCGTACACACGGGCGTTTTTGCTTTTCGCCTCTATCAGAAAAGCGGCCGCCGCGGCCGGGAAACGAACCCGCGTCCTCGTGCTCAGCAGCGCAACGCCTTAGCCACGGAGCCGCCGCGGCGGGTCTTTCTAAGACACTACTGTGCGGGCTCGGCGGCATATCTGATATGTCAACCAGCAAAGTATTGGTGCAACACAACCTCGGGTGTGACATGTCCGAGCAATCACTGTGGTGATGGGATGTGGATTAGGATGATTATAATAGCAATCATGGTAATTGTATCTCATTTTCAAAGTGGTGTGATGATAATCTTGATGGAGTAGCGTCGCGAGACCACAGACTGTCTCCAAAGATAGTTTCCAGGCTGAAGTGGTGGTGTGGGTAGGCTTCAAAATTAAACACATGCCCGGGTCGCAGATGAGACTAGAGTTTGGGTGGTAGGTAAACAAAAAAAAAATTCCCCGCATTTCCCCGAGGGGAAGAATTTGAAAGTGCGAATGCACGAGTTGAATTTGCGCGGTTCGGTAATGTTCGCGAAAGAGAGATCACACACACACACACAACTACAAAGAAAGAAAGATGCATTTATTCACAGACACCTATTTGTGTTGTCGTTGTACTTGATTGCTAGAGCGGATCTCAGCTTTGAAATTTCGTGTCAGTACTCCTTTAAGCGGGTGCATTAGCCCTTCTCACGCCCGATTCCTGGCCAATCCCCCACGTGGGTATGTGCCATGTCAGCGGCCTGGCAGCGCGCGCCCATCTCCCCCCGTTGCCAAGGAAGACGAGGAGATTCCTGGCCAATCCTCCACGTGGGTATGTGATGCGGACATCGCCGGTGGACGCAGGTTCAGGGTCGCTTAAGAAGTGCATTGCACTTAATAACACAGGGATCGAATAGTTAGCCATAAGCAATGCATTAACGGTATGACAAAAGCGTTCTGTTTGCCATTTTTAAATTCACAAAATTCGGTGCCCCGATCATTTTTGCAGCCCACCAAAAAAAAAAAAAAACTTGCACTATTTTTCCCCTGTAATCTTTTTTACCTTACCTTCGAGTGACTTCCGCGCAATTTGTTTCCTGGTAGTCTCCTTGGGTGTGTGCCGCTTTCTCTAATGTATCCTCATCTGCATCGGTGCCGCTGCGCAAAGGCGCACAGCCTCGGTACACAAACTGGTCCGAACACGAGCATCGGAAGTGGTTCAACGTGACTGCCTGTTCACAGTCGAGTGCTTTCGTTCCTTGACGCAATGTCCGCCCACGTGGACGACTTCGGGTGGAACTTCATCTCCGGACCCGTGTTCGGACTGCTGGCCGCGATCAGCTGGTGCGCCCCCATCATCGTGCTGGTGGTGTACATCATCGCTGGGGCCTATCTGTACGACGTTGAGCGACGCTTCCGCCTCTGAGGGTGACGCGGCCCGTCCGGAGCCAAGACCGCGTAGCCCGGTACCGTGCTGGTACAAGCTCGTCGAAGTGATGTCTTTAATTGGAGGTGAGAGGCATCGAACTCCGTGGACAGTCTACGTGTCATCGCAGTGCTATGCGAATTGGTGCTCTTGTCGCTGCTTGCCTTGGTGACGACGCACGGACCATTCCCTGAACAAAATTTACGGGATGTGCGCTGTCATGTCACTGTTGTCTCCGTGTGTGTTAACGCACTGTAGTAGTTTATGGCTCACAGAGGCACTTCCAAAGACCACGCACATAACTGGAATCGGCCACTGCTTTCTAAGCAGTGGGTTCTTTTTCAATTAATAAATATGGATTCACAACAGCAGGACCTTTAATCGAAGTTTTCTTCTTAGCAACACCGATGGAAATTCGCTGCCAAGTTTTTCGTAAAATGCACGAAAATGAACTTGAGCCCGTACTCAGTTCAGATTGTTTCGTCCTTCGATTGTACCCCACCAAAAAATGTTTGTTAAAGTTAATTATTTGCACGTAGCGTGTGTTTTTTTTTTTTTTTACTTACGTGGAAAACGCAGGCTTTGTACCAACTTTGAGCGATTGGAGTTCCACGGCTTTTCCGAGCAATGAGGTTCTGGCAGCACTTTTCAAGCAATCCGAGCCTGGTGGGCATTTTACGGGGCAAAGCCGTCGGCGGGCTCGGGCTCGGGCTCGGGCTGTCGGCGTCTCCTGTCCTCGTCGTCGTCGTCGCATGCAGTCACGGTACTAAAACACCGAGGCACTCGTTTTCCAACGCCTCGCGCTAGAACGTATCATCTTCGTAGGCAGAACGGTGTTCTAAAAGAACAAGCTGCGACACTCATTTTCCAACACCTCACGCTAGAACGCTTCGTGCATCAGAGACACGATACTTCTACAACAAAGCTGTATACCTCTGTCCCCCAATGGTTTCATCTGCGTGGGCAAAAAGCCAAGGCGTCAAGAATACTCTTGTACACTGCATGCATGCTTCGCCCCTCCCAAGGATGGGGCCGATTTTTTTCCGCTTTCGGGCTGCTAGGTAACTTGCCAACGCTTACAGCAATAACTCTGTTAAGAAGTTTATGCCCGGCTGAAACTCGCCAATGCGAAATAATTCTACTCAGTAATATTCTATTGACATCAAGTTACAACGGACTTTCATATTATGCTTAAGCGGTAGTTGGGTATTGAATCGGTCTTTAGTTACTTATCGGGGTAACTTATGTATAATAATGCGGGTGTTTAACCTGTCAATACCCTTGACCACACTAGAGCAGACAGCATCTGCAGTTCTACTAGGGGCACCGAAATGTCCTTACTTCCAAGGGTAGCTACACTAGCTGGGAATCTAGAGCTTCCTTTGTCTTACTGATAGTGTTTGTCGCGTCGAAAACGCACTGCTGAAAAGCCAACTTTCTCTGACGATGATGATGGTTGCGTGTAAACTGAAAGAAAAAAAAAGCTTCCAGTGGTGGTAATCATAGAGTTTTATACTAATATATACTAGAGGGAAATCTGGCGCCACTGTCTAGGGGAGCCTCGCTAGCTTCAGCGAGCGTTCCGTCATGTACGCGCCAGGCACGTTCCACTTGTCCTTGGCATGGCTCCTGAACAGGCTGAAAAGTTGCCTCTGGCTGCAAAAAAAGCAACAATATTACTCTAAAGAATTGTTTAAACTGGTTGTGTTATTATAAAATCGAACTTCTAGAAACATTTATTCGTTGGTACTTATTTAGAAGATTTATGCTCGATACAGAAGAAAAATTACGCCCACCTACCCTCGCGTGAACCCTGGTGTGATGCGACGCTGAGGGGGGGTTCAAGCGCAAGCGGAGAGCAACCGTCGACCGAAAGGCCGCCGGAGAGCGGCACACCGGTTATATGCGCAGCGCGCCCGAAGGAGAGGAGACCGCGGAGAGAGAGAGTACTGCACATGCGCAGCACCGCGCGCAGCGCCGCCCACCGGCGGAGTGAGAGCGCGCTGGGCCGCACACCCGCAGATGTTGAGAGAGAGTGTTCGCTCTCACCTGGGCACGCGCCGGCGCCAGTGCGTCTGCCGCGGCTATGACGCAACACAATCCAACACAATCCACTATAATCCAATCGCATCCAATCCAATGCCCCTCGCGAGAGAGTGTTCGCTATCGGAGAGGAGAGGGGGTGAGCGGAGGAGAGTGCGGACGCCGAAGACGACGGACGCACGCAGGAAGGATAGGGCCGCCGACAAGAGATGCTCTCAGCGTCGCATCTAAAAAAAAATGTCACTTTTCTGGCTTCGAGACAGAAAAGAAGCCATATGGCTAGCTAAGCCAAGTAGGCCAGGAACGTCGCTAGCTGCAATGGCGCCGCCCACAGCGGCCCGAGATTGCAGCGCCAGATTTCCCTCTAGTATATATTAGTATGAAACTCTGTGGTGCGAATCAAACCATGGGTCCTTCGTGTTATGAAGCTGACGTCTATCTGATTGCGCCATATCGACGCGGTCGAAGCAGTTTCGATTTCGAAAGGGGTGCATGGGCGCGTAAAAATGCAAAAATCGTGCACCCGTCCATCTAATGACTACGATAGTTGACGCGATGCTTTCTTCGTGAGAAATCAAATGGCGAAAGGTCAAGGTCAAAGCCTCTGCTATCAAAAGTACCAACTGCGCGCGAATAAAAGTCAAAGCTGCACGAGTCAAAGTTTAATCCTGATACGTCATCATCATTATAAACAACAATCAAGCAACCATCATCATCGGCAATTGCTTGCTGGAATGAAACCGGCTTCCATCTTACCGCGTCGTTACTGGCTGGTGCTCTCATTTTTATTTGCTCGGGAGCGAGGGTCGCTCTGGTTCTAGGCGCGTAGTCCCACGCAAGAATGAGTGCCGGACGGCCACCAAAATTCACCGATGAAGAAGGTACGTGGCCTACGGACTGGGTTCGGCTGGAAGCTTATTTCGAAGCTCATAGCACCAATGAGCCGACGAAAAAGCGAGCACTGCTGCTCATAGCTTCGTTCACGAACAGTGCGGTGCGAGTACTGCAAGCGTGGTGTCGTCCGAAAAAGGTTAATGAGCTCAGCAGCGAGGAAGCGATGGGGCATCTGGAAGACCACTACGCTCCACAAGTCAACGATATTGCTGCCAGTCATGCTTTCTTCCGGCGCTCGCAACAAGAAGGTGAAAGGGCTCAGGATTTCATCGCGGAAATTCAACGGCCTGAAGAGAAGTGTAACTTCGGAACGTCACTAGAGCGTATGTTATGGGACCACGTTTTTTGCGGTGGGGGCGGATCAAGATGTGAGGCGCAGTTTACTGACACAACGGAGCCTAACTGTTGTGTCGCGTGGCGCTGGAGCGGGCACTACGTACGCCGGCACACCATGCCATGGCTCTAGCAAGGAGTGCGAGAACGACCCGCTTGAGTCCAACAATCGACTGAACCGACAAGCGGCCGTTTATTGCCTATGACCCACGACGACACGCCTACACACGTGATTGGCTAACTCCAATCACGTGTGTTGTTCGACAGCGACATCTATTGCACTCTGTCCAACACAGCGGCGCACCAACACTCGGATACAACTCAAGAAAAATGCGGCTTTTCCACATCAAAGGACCCCCATCCAGCCAATGGTGTCGCCGTATCACAGAGCGTGTTCCTCCGCGCTTACGGACTTCTAACGCTGCCTCCGCCTGTTCGCGGCAATCCATCTGCGACGTCGGGGTTTCTAAGGGTGATTTTTAGTGCCGTTCAGTCGTATTCCTTGTTTGCGTGTTGTGTACAGTGTTCTTAACATGCTCGGTAACGACAATCGCTGCGGTGTTTTTTCTTCTGCTTTGTGAGCGCTCGGCCGGCGTTGCCGGAAAACAGCCGCCGCTGCAGGTACAGGAATCTGTGAACGTTGTGCAATACAAAGCAGTCGTCATCATCCTGTGCCCATTTATTGAGCGTGAAGTGCTTCTAGTTTACCGTTTAGCCCCTCCTGTGTCTGTGTTACCCACGTTATCGCACCAGTGACTGCGACAGGGGGCTATAGCTCCTTGTTTATTTCTCGTAGAATGCGGCAGTCAGTTGTAAATATTACTGCTGCGCATAGCCCACCAGCAACAGCGCGACGTCGCGCGCTGCATTTCGTTAGAGCATATGTCGAGCCGTGTGTCCCAAGGCCATGCCGGGATGCCGCACGCAAGCGTATTGGCCCAAATTGTGATCAAGTCGCCAAGTATAAGAAGCTGAATGTTCGCGCTTTTTGACCGTGAATGCCTACGAGCTGTAGATTAGCAGCGTAATGTGATTTAATATGCCTCCTTTTCTATTTTGATTCTCGGTTGCGCTGAGATCCCATTGTTAAAAGTGTTAATTTCAACTTGCATGTTTTCGTCGCCTGTTTTTTGTTGGAGTGCTTTAAGTTGTGGTTTCGGACAAAAGCGTTTGAGAATGAAGTACGAATATGGATGTGCTTTGAGTTTGCAATGTTTATGATAAAAGATTCTACATGAGTATTGCCACTGTAAGTTCAACATCGTTGTCTCGCTTATGCTTCGTGAATAAGCTGTGCTTCACGATAGTGACATTCAATCAGCTAGATTTCACCGGTATGATCAACTGCAACAATGCATGTAAAGATATGAAACGCAGTACTAAAATCAAATGAACCACCTTGCAGCTTTTCCTACATATGCGCATGCATATTGTTCGCCAAATCAAGTTCTTGCATGAGAGATGTGTATTATTGAAGCTAAATAGGCACTGCTCGCCTTGTGTTTATGCTGCTGCTGCAATTGTCATCTACATGCACGTGCTCTAAATTTGAAATAGAGCATTCAGGGTGGAAAACACGTCAGCATTTCACCCATTCTCACTGTTGTGTCACAAGTGGCTGCTGAAGCGAGAAGCTCGCTGCTCCAGCAGTGCTCAACATCGTGGATGCCAAGTCAAATAGTAAGCTTCTGCTTGCCGCAGCACTGTTCGCAACTCAACTCGTGCAATGTCTACGCATATATTAGGAGTGTAAATCACAATTACAGCACATCAATTGATGCCCACTTAATAACACAGGCAATGAAGTATGTTTGAAGGGTTACTTACTGATCTGTACCATAAAAAGTTATCTACACTGATTGATGTATGACATGTCGGTTGAGTGGATGCATGGAAGCACACATGTGGTAGGCATCGCTGCACTGAAACTGGTCAATGCATATCGTACTTTTCTTGTTACGCAAGAGCCAAAATCGGATCATATGTTCAGGAGGAAATTTATTATCGTGCCAAATATGCACTACATAAAATTATTCCCATACATGGAAGGATCGACTGAAACCAACCTTGTTTCCCCTTCCCAAAGCTTTGGGGATTGTTTTTAACGTTGTGCTTTTTCATTTTATCCAGTGGAGTAGACAACAAACAGATAAAACCTATTTATCTTAATTTCTGCGTAAGACAGCAGATAGCCAAATAGAAGCTAAATAGAATCAAATTAAAAATAAAACATTGAAGCAACTTTTCTTGTTCTCACTGCAGTATCCTAAGTCATATTTGGCTCAGACAACTAAACAGACGCACGGCTGAATTATGCAGAGCAAATGAAACGAGCAATAAGAAACTGAAGCAGATTTATTTGTTCTTAACGCTCTATAAGACAACTTGGTTCAGCCAGCCACGCGGGCACACAATGTTCAGTAACATGCTTTCACATAGGCATTTAATTTGCAACTTTGTTTCTGCATCCCATGCGTGCATAAGTGTCCATCCAATGTTAAAAAGGTTGGGTGAAAACTCCAACCAGCGTCTTTTCCTGTAGGTGAAACTTGCCTTTATCGTCATTTACATGGTGTCGCACAAGGAGCTCTAGGGCCACACACTGCAGAAGTGATTCTGCTTGAAGAGAATTTGTGAACTCGCTTGACTCTCTGCTTGCACACACCTCATGCTATACATGCGAATAGCCATACTCCCTGTGCAGAGAAAACTATCGCACAGTGCAAGCGTGGCCTTGCTTCCTGAAAATAGTTTGGAACGGTGTGGGTTTTCTCGAGCTCGAGATGTACAATTTCCTTTTATGGATACATCTGCCACGCAGTGTCGTGTCAGGACTGCACTCATTCGGCCTAATTCCTGCACCACACTTGCAACAAATGAGATAAGAAACCAAGCACTGCAACAGCCTTTTCTGATTCTCATAGCTACATATCAAGGCAACCAACCCTGAGCCAGCACTACACAATACACCGCTCGGTTCACTACAGCAAGTGAGATCATACATCGATTGTTGAAATAACTTCTGCCTCAGTCACTGTTATACTGGGAAATCCCAGTTGACTCTACGACACAGCACACAACATTGAGTAATGGCAAATGAAATAACAAACCAAACACTGCAATGGCATTTTCTGATTCTCATAGCTACCTACCAAAGCAATCAACTATGAACAAGTTACGCACCTAACACAGGCTGCTCAGTTAACTCCAGAAATAAGTCTTAATAAAGCACACAAACAGCATGTCTGGTCTTCTCTGCTGCTTGAAGGAGTTGCTTGCTGCTGTAGCTATGGAAACACACCTACTTAAGCTAAATGGTGCACTCCACACTAACCGAAAGGGGCTAAGTCGGCACTGGCGAATAGTTGGCCATCTTACACATCTTCAAAGGAAGGACTCGATACCAGATAGGTCACTGTCGGAGTCCACCTCATCTTCATCCAGATGGATTATAATAGGTTGAACATGCGCACTTGCTCCACCGTCTCCCCTGAACTTTGTTTCAATGTTGATCACATGCTGAACAGCGTTTGCCCAGTGTTGAGCTGTTATCTTGGCAGCTTCTTCCCTCAGGAGCACCTCTACATCTGCCAGCTTAAATGTGACATTTCTGGCAGCGACACCTCGTTTTATCTGTGCCCATATGAGCTCAATGGGATTGAGCTCACACTGGTAGGGTGGGAGCCTAAGCACAATACATCCTGCCCTTTCAGCTGCACCGTCAATACGATACTTGATCTACCGTGTCTTTACAGAGGCCACAATACCGAGGAGCTCCTTTTCAAGCATTTTTTCATCCCAAGCAAGTCCTTTGGACGTCAGCCAGTTCTGAACGACCTGTTTGCGCGAAGTCGTAGGCACTGCTTCTTCCAGCCGCGAGTGGTACGGGGCATTGTTCATGACAATTACACTCCCTTCTGGCAGTTGCGGCAAAACCGCCCCAAACCACCTTTCAAAGCGGGTGCCGTCCATCTCCTCGTGGTAGTCGCCGGTCTTCGTACCCCAAAAGATATTCAGGCAACCAGCGACGAAGCCGTCCTCGCTGCCGATGTGCGTTACAGTCAGGTGCTGTCCTTTCCTTGACGGCTGCTTCAAACCTGTCATCAGACCACGCATGAAGGCGTCGTGGTGGGAAGCAACCGTCGTGTCCGTCCAAACAGTCGATAGCGTGCGTCCCGCATTCACCCAGGTTTCATCAAGGTAGAAGATTTTTCGATCTTCCATCCTGTACCTGGAGATGTCGTAGAGGTACTTCTGCTGCCACGCAACAATGTCGTCCCGGTCGATCAGCAGAGAGTTCCGGCCCCTCTTATCATACCTGAACACGATGTCATTCAGCAGGCGGCGCACAGTCCATGGCTTGAGAGGAGTGACATCACCGCTAGCGTTGAAATCCGAAGCAATTGCCTTCACTGTCGGGATCTCATTGCTGCGAAAAAAGCGATGCACGGACGGCCGCAATGAGCACTTCGTGAAGTCGTCGTACACTTCTGTGCGTCGTCTCTTTCCGGCGCTTCGGGGGCGCTTTCGGGAGGGCGTCGCAACATTTCCATCGTTATTTTTCATCTCCTTCTTCACGTCCATCACCAAGCTCACGCTGACTCCAAGAAGATCGCTCACTGTCGCGGCCGTTTCTTCAACGCTGCGCTCTGGGTGAACATGCTGCAAGCGAACGTACGCCTTCCGGTTCATCTCCCGTCCACAGCTGCAGATGACACGGCCGCTTTTGTTTTTATTGCACCATTGGCGTGGCGTAGATGGCAACGCACTGCAATCCTCAGTGGAGAACGATAAGGCACATTCAGATGCGACTTCTTCGGGATCCAGGGCGGGAAATGGGGCCGGCAATGCATAAAACCAGAAGCAAGCAGTTGAGGGAAAACCCGGAAGAGCAGAAATTCACCATCAAGAATACAATTGAAACTTACTACTGCAGCTGATGATAAGTTCTTTCACGCGTTGCATTATAACGGGCAAATAAAGGATTTTAGCTAAGGTTTTTACCTCCGCTCAAAATGAAGGCGCCCTTGAGAACTATTTTTCGGCATGGACGCATTCAGGAAAGCTGGGCTCCGAGCTCTGCCTGCAGGTGCAAGGCGGTCGGCCGCGATGTCACGTTGATAGAGCGACACCATTGGCTGCTAGGGGGGCCTTTGACTGGGCGATGCCTCTTTTTTCTTGACCTGTATCCTAGTATAGTGCACATACGCTCCGAAGGAGGGCGCCACTGACCTACACCACACTAACACTGGAATAGGCTGAAGACTTTGTTGTATCAGCACAGAAAGCGACTGAGAACGCTAAAAGCGTGAAATCTGCAGAGCCAGGTGCGGGACACTTTGCCCGACAAAAGGCCCGCCCATGGAAGTCACGCCCAAAACAGGAGGAGCGACCCACCTGTGGAAAACGTGGTGGAGAATCGCATTCGTATCACGAATGCAAACATCTTCGCGCGGTGTGCCACTGGTGCGGCAAACGAGGGTGTCTACGCCGGATGTGCGAACAATGGCGCCAGGGCTGTACTCCATGGCAGCGGAAGCGCTCACAGACTCGGACAAAAATGAAGCCCTGCACACGATAGCAGCGGTTCTTCACCAATAATACGGCATCCGCAAGGTTAAGCTAATTTACAAGGACCTTTCCTGAAATAACGAGGGCGTTGGAATGTTGTCTAATGTGGTCGCAAGTGTGCAACCTGTAGAGGTAAAAGTGGCCGGAACGAAACTACAAGGTCTGCCTAACGAGTACGCAGACGTGTTCGCATCGGAGCTAGGCCTCTGCAAGGGACCAGCGGTGACGTCTCAGTTGAAAGGAAACGCGTGTTTATGGTTTTGCAAGGCCCGTGCGGTACCCTACGCCTTGAGAGATAAGATGTTGGATGCGCTGGACCAGCTGGTTGCCCAAGATGTCCTGACACTTGTGAAAACTGTCGAATGGGCGACACCTGTGGTGCCCGTCACAAATGGCGATGGTTCTCCATGAGTGTGCAGAGACTTTCGCGTGACAGTCAACGCCGCCACGCTGATTGAAGGTTATCCATTGCCTCGAGTGGATGACCTCTTTGCCTTGGTAAACGGACAAGTCTTCCAGACGCTGGACGTACGTCAAGCTCACAACCAGTTAGCGTTGGATGAAGAAGCCAAGCAGGTCACAGTCCTCAACTCACACAAGGGTCTATTCTGTTGTAACCGGCCGCCTTTTGGCGTAAGTTTTGCTCCGGCCATATTCTAAATTCGGATGGACGGGCTTCTGGGTGATATTCCTGGCGTGCGAGTATACCTGGATGATATTATCATCGCGGAGAAAAGAAATGACTTGCCCCGGCTAAAGCATGTCCTACGGCGACTACGGGAGTACGTTCTCCAACTTCCCAAAGGGAAGTGCAAGTTCCGGAAAGACGAAGTCACTTTCCTAGGTCATCGTATCGATGCTAAAGGCCTGCGACCAAAGGAGGACAACATGAAAGCTGCCTTCGAAGCCCCAGCACTCACTTCCGTGAGCGAGCTGAAAGCCTTCTTTGGGCTCGTAAATTACTACGGCAAATTTCTGCCGAATATGGCCACCGTTCTGGCCCCGCTATACGCCCTCTCAGCTAAATAGGCTATGTGCAGTGGGAGCGGGAGCAAGATGAAGCATTCCGAACAGTTGAGGAGGCAATTGTGGCTTCCAAATTCCTTGCTCACTTAGATCCTGATAAGCCACTACGACTTGAGTGCAACACGTCACCTCTAGGCATTGGGGTTGTTTTGTCGCACCGTGTCAACGATGGTGACTACCCCGGCGTATTCCGGTCCAGGACACCTACAAAGGCCGAGCGTAATTACTCGCAGTTGGAAAAAGAAGCACTTGTTCTTGTCTTTGGTGTCACCCTGTGTAAGGACTACTTGTATGGGCACCGATTTGAGTTAGTAACAGACACAAGCCCCTCACTGGTTTATTCAATTACATATACGCATGTATGTAAAATTTCTTTTCTATTGAATAAACCTTTGGACCTTGAACATTGAAGTAAACCTATACCACCGATGGCTTCCGCAAGAATTCCAGCGTTGGGCGTTGTTGCAGTATCGCAAGGGCAGTGAACATTCCAATGCCGACGCCCTCAGTCGGTTGCCTTTGCCGGTTACGGAGCCGCGGGACGACTGCACCAACGCATGTGTTTCGTATACCCAAGGCCTGGAGGAAACGGTGATATGCGCCTGCGAGCTGGCACAACTGACTGGCACAACAAGAAGGTTGGCCGTCTTCCCTACCACAGGCTCACGAGCAACTCCGTCCGTACTTGAACCGGAGAACAAGTACCCATGGCGGTGGCAAAATTCATGTGACACACCCCGATATGGCATCTATGAAAAGCACGGCCGAACTCTGTTTTGGTACCCGGGTCTGGATAGTGACACAGTGCGGCTTGTCAAATCATGCTGTACAAGTGCGCACGCTTCGGCAATGACACCAGCCGTGACACCTTTGGCGGGGCCATACACCGGCGATAGATGGAGCTTACTACACGCAGATTTTGCCGGTCCGATATACGACAGATGGTATTGGCTGCTGTGGACGCCGAAATAAAATGAATAGCAGCAGCTCGGATAAAAGTTACCACAGCGCAATCAACGGTTGACGCGCTCATACCAATGTTGGCACGCTTTGGCCTTCCAAAAACGGTAGCTTCATATAACGGACCGCAATTTGTGAGCGCCGTTCTTCGCGAGTTTCTGGCACGAAACAGCGTACATCTCACAACAGGTTCGTATCACCCACAAGCTATTATATTAGCTGAAAGAGCAGTGCGCTCTCACAAAAAGGCTAAAGAAAAACCCTTGGATGATCCTGAAAACACGAATATCTCTGTTTTTGTTCCGGTATCGCCGAACGCCTGTCAAGGGTATACAAGTCGCCTGCGGAGCACTTACTGGGATATCAGGTAAAAACCAAGATGGACTGCAGCAAACCGGACAAAGGCACGGCAGAAATCCAACCGAGACCGAGAAAGACAATTGAATGCCGGCGAGCCCGTCTGGGTGCGCCGTTTCGGGTCAGGTCGTCGGTAGATTCCCGGAATTGTGCACAGTCATCAGAAATCCCGGATGGCTACTGTTGACTCGGAACAGAGACTTCAGCGACGACATCGGAACCAGTTAGAAGACGAGCTGAAGCACAAGACTGTCGCTCTGAACAAGTTAACAAGCGGGAACCCATTGCGAGTACTCCGACCCCATCGCAGGATGCTTCGTCCTCATCTCATGGTACTACGACCTCTTTGCGCAATAGCACGGAAGCAGCCCAGGCGGGAGCTCACTTGTCAACTTTGCAAAAATCTACAAGGCTCCGACGCCCCCTGATCGCTACGGCTTTTTCCCTGAACGCTTTAGCTATTAAGGGTGGGAGAGACGCTACGTCATCATCATGCATCAACAACAATCAAGCAAACATAATAATCCGCAATTGCTTGCTCGAATAAAACGGGCTTGCCTCTTGCCGCGTCGTTTCTGACTGATGCTCTTAGTTTTATTCAAGCTCGGAAGCGACATATCAAAGCCGTCTGCGAGTCTCCAAGTCCAAACCCAAACGACAACCAAGGAACCCCTCCCGAGAAAGCCTCGCGTTATACGTAGAATTTCTGAGGTGCATAATTTTTTTATTTCTTCACAGCGATACCTTTCGAACGTATAACTTCTGCACAGCCTCGCCCAGGCTGTAATGCTAAAAGCAGCGTCAACAACGCAGCAAAGAGAACGGTGAACGGTGGAATGGGGAAGTCGTAGCGTGTACTTGCGCGGTTATTTGCGTGTTTTTATGCGAAGGAATGGGTGGCTTATTGAGCAAAAAAAAAAAAAATGATGCAGTTCCACTCAACGTGAAAGCTGTCGGAAGTGTGGAGCAGTGGTTCACCAATTGATGTTTCCCTTCGGTTATTCTTGAAAGTATGTTATGTTTATCTTATGTTTATTTTTGTTTTGCTTTTGTTTTTCTGCGGTTTTTATTGTTGTGTGTGTTGCTGATATTTTTCTGCGTTAAGGTTTTTTCGATGTTTTGCTTTTGTTGATTTGTTTTAATCAACTCGGGTGCAACAACCCCTCAAATGGTCCTATATCTGGCCAGTCGGCCCCGTGGGTATGCAACGCGAATCGAGGAACAACGCCAATAATCGGAGAAGGCTGCTGGAGGCTCGCCGGCGACGCCTAGGACTGCCATTTTCTCTTCCTGTGATGCTGCCTTTCGGGGACACAAAAAAGCTGGGTCACTGCCATAGGAACGTATGCCACGCCATTTGCTCATTCCTGGCAGAGACAGCTGTCCTGCCGTGCAAACGCATTCGGATCAGGTCGACTTTTATATTTTCTTCTCACTCCCCTTTCCTTTCTTTCTCTATCTTGGAATTACTGACTGGATCATTTCTTCTTCTCCCCTATTTTGTCTTACTTAATTTGCTATCACGAAATGAGTAAAACAAATTCTTTTTGGCCACTTTTCCTTAGTGTGCGTGCGTCATTTGACTTGCGTGACGTCCAACGACATTGGACGGACGACATCCCTGGCCCCTATAGTGGTCCGCAGTTAGAAACGGCGGCGGCACGAACAATGTCAATTGACTGTGACGCATCATGTGGCTCCGAAGAAGCGGCTTGACTGACTCCAAACGTGTGTAGGCCTCATGTCTCCATTGCCTGCGACGTGTCACGTGGCGTTATAGTAAAGACGTCGTAGTGCAAACAAGCCAGCCGTATCTCCCAGTCTATATTGAGTAACTCTGGTATCTCCCTCCCAGATGGCGGCGCAGTGGAAGGGGAATACGCGGGTATGCCCCGGCCTCACGTAGGCTGGCAACCACCTCCCTTTAGACTCCGCAGAGGGGGTTGCCCAAACAAAAATAAATCTTCATCGTACCACCAGTGATATGGTTCGAATGGGCGCGCACAAATAGTAAACTAATTTCGCAAACATCGTGTGGAACGCTCATGGCTTGGAATCCTAACATATAAGCGGACTTCGGTGTCCTCCGGAAATTTTCGACATTGGGGTATCGTAACAATTAGGCTAGGTACGTTGAGGTAGAAGAAGAAGTCATGGGCTTGCAATGCGTGTTCCTTAGGTTCTTACGCAAGCTTATCTATCGGCTGCATGGCTCACCCCATCCGCGGCACTCTCCAAATCCCATGAAGAATATCCCGCGAGTTTTCCTTCCTCCGCTGGTGAGGTGCGCAGTGGTCTTCTTCCTGGTTATTACGGTCCTAGTCAATTACGTGCCTTCGTATCAACCACCGTTGGGGCCCCCGTTATATGATCAACTTTCAAACAAGACACCAAGTCCTGATGTTAACGTGGTGGGCGACATTTCAGCAGACATAAACAGACAAATTCCTCGCGATGAAGCTGATATCAACCACCTTGCCTGGTTGCTCAGCCATTCCATTCGCATCAATGAAGACCCGTGCCAAAATTTCCACTCATATGTGTGCGGCAACTACTATGAGGTTGGGAATGGCTCTTTGATTAGCCTGCTGGCTGAAAACCTGACCTCTGCAATTCATCGGCACTTCATCTCCATAGGGCTTGACAAACCTGAGCCGCCTTCTGAAGCAGTGCTTAAGGCGGCAAGGTTCTACAAAAGCTGTCTGCGGCCAGTGCACAAAAACGGAGAGACCCACGCTCTGGCGTCCTTCTTCAAGGAGAACAACTTATCCTTCGAGAGTGATATAGTCGGCTTCCTGGACATTACACTCGAAATCCTGCTACGCTATGGTCTCGGAATCTTCTTCACGATCGAGCTAGACTGGCAACCCCAGTATGGACAAACCACACGATATCTGCGCCTTGGGGCCAGTGACCCTTTCGAGGAGTGGAAGAACACGAGGAAGACAATGCAACGGAGAGGCAACTTCGCAAGTCTCGCCAAGCAAGTAATTCTGGCCACGGGTTACGGTACGAACGGCGTAACCATCCTCATCAATCAAATATGGTTCACCGAGTCGAAACTTTTGGATGGGACGGGAAGGCTCAAGAGAAGGCAGAACCTACCGGAGCTAGTGGCCAGGTGGAGAGAGCTGCTTCATCTTTACACGAACGGGGCACTGCCTGGGCCATACCGACTGCAGCTGAAGTCCAAGGCTGCGCTTTTCTTTCACCGGATGTTGTACCGGGCAGAAGGAGGGCAGCAATCGGTATATGTAATCTGGGAGCTGGCACGTCATTTAGCCGTCGTTAGCGGGCTGATAACTCTCAGAGAAAACCAACACTGGCCAGCTTACTGCTACAACATATCGTACGCCATCTTTGGGCCCGCAATCGCCGCACCCATCTTGTTCAAGTCGGCCAACAGCAGCAAGCTCGACCAAGTTCGAAGGATGAGCGAAACACTCGTGAAAGAGATTCAGATTAGCATCGAAAGTTCGACCTGGCTCCGGAGGGAGACGAGAGCCCACCTCTCAAGAAAGCTCGGTCTTGTAAAATGGAAGCTTGGGTACGCACCAGGTCTGGAAGATTGGCCAGGTTTAGAGAAAAGGTTTAGAGACTATCCGACAGCAACTGGTGTCTTTCTAGCCGACTACGTCAAAACAAAAGAAGTTCACGCGCGGACCTTGTATCGGATCATCGCAAGCAACAACAGCTTCGAAAGCAACAACTTCAAGAGCGACGTGGTAGGGGCCTTTCTGAAGGGTCCTAGCACGCTATTCGTTTCGGCGGCGTCCGTTCTGAGTCCGCTGTTCTGCTACGGGGCTCCGCCAGAGGTAAACTACGGCCTGCTGGGAAGTCTCGTTCTACGAAACCTGATGAGCGCTTTTCGCCCCACCAACATTCTGTATGACGGCAATGGTTCAACGATACCATGGACGACGGAGGAACGCGGTATCTTTGAGGACCGTTACCAGTGCGATCTTTTCACAGAGGAAGCCAACAGCTCCTCGGGCCCTGCCGCCACAATATCGATCGGTGCCAAGGCGCTCTTCAGAGCTTACAAAAGAGCAGCCTCTGGGAAGGGAAAGAGCACCTACGCCTTGCCACACCTCGAAGCCCTCGCGGAAGATCAGCTCTTCTTCGTGAGTCGCTGCTTCCTTTACTGCGATGACCCCCCTGTGGAATCGCACACGTGCAACATGATGGCCCGGCACTCATCAGAGTTCGCTGATGTCTTCCAGTGCGAGAGAGAAGAAATTAGGGATCGGTGCGACATGTGGTGATTACTGGCCTGTGTGTGTGTTTTTAAACGGAACGCGCAAGAGGTATCACGGCGGGCAACTGTACCCCACTCTCGTCTTCCGGTGTATACTTCTTGGGAACGTGAACATTTCGGACAAAACTGCTGAAATGCCGCTTTAAATGCGAAAGCATTCGTTTTTGAGCCATTGAAAGTTTTTTTTGTGAGCCGTAAGTTGTTTAACGTGTCTTAAAAAAACTATTACAGTTCTTCAAGTGCTGCTGATTCCGTAAGTCTAGTATCACACATAATTGCAGCAAGTCCTATTAGAAAATTGTTATAATGATTCTTTGGTTTGTTTAAAATGGTCATATATGAATCCCGGCCCTTAATCGGTGGCTCATCTACAGATACGGCAATTTGTTTAAAAAAAGAGCTCTTAGCTGCGTAGTTCGCCTAATCAAAATCTTTCTACTAGACATTCTTACTACGCTGTGGATTTGTTATGAATAGTAATAGTTTTACTAGAACGCGCTGAAGCCCTTGTACCATTAAAGAAGCCATGAACCGGAAATGAATGCAGGTGGCAAGTCAAGTCTTGTTCTTTTCTATGTGCGTTCAAGCTGAGTAGTGTAGTTGTGACGCCACCGGCATTAAGCTGTAGTTGGCGGTCAGCAGCAGATACGTCAAGCAGATATTTTTACAGCATAATCTGTAAACCTACAAAATTGAGAACTTTCTCGAAGATAAAGTCTGCGAGAAAAGCCTTTCCTTTCCCCATGTGTTACCCGCCGCGGCGGCTCAGTGGCTAAGACGTTGCGCTTCTGAGCACAAGGTCGCGGGTTCGATTCCCGGCCGCGGCGGCCGCTTTTCTGATGGAGGCGAAAAGCAAAAACGCCCGTGTGTACGACATTTAGAGATCCACGTTAAAGATCCCCAGGTGGCCAAATTAATCCGGAGCCCTCCACTACGGCGCGCCTCATCGCCTGCGTTGCGTCGGCGCGTTAAACCATACAATCAAATCAAAATCTTTCCCCATGTGTTGAAAGTGAAGTGGAAAAGAAGTTACTCGCGTCATTTAAAATCACTTTATGTTCTAAATGTCACCAGCATTTTAAAGACGATAGTCTTTCTTGGGCTACTTAAACGCAGAAACTTTGGTCTGTCTGCATGCCCGGCTGTCTGTCAGTGGCTCGATTCAGCCACCAGGCCAAAGTGGAGTAGAAATTGCGCAGTAGTCTTATATACCCACAGTTAAATCGAAACGCCCAAGTCTGGTGTTAATGCTCATACTTGTCAACATTGTTGAACAAGAACAAGACATTACGCAAATATTAGGCAAAAAATCAATACATGAGTGATATTTGCACTGTTCCTTTATTACGAAAAATTCCACCATCTTCCCGAAGGAGAACCCTGAGTAGTATGCGAAGCAGCCATGGGGTCGACTCAAGTTCCCATTAGTTTTCAGTTCGATCGCGGCGTTGCGGGAGGAGAATGAGGGGAGCGGAGCGCGCGCGCGTCATTTATACCGCGGAGCTACAGTGGCGCCCCCAGCGGGGTATGCAGCGGCTAACGGCGCGTCTGTAACTCTCAGCTGCTTCGCATTATCGCGCGCGGAGCCGCAGGTGTTGCCATTCGTTGCGCAATCCCGGAGATGAGAGGAGCTTCGGAGAGGAGAGGAAAGGAGGAATGCCAGAGAGGGGAAGAGCGTCGGAGAGGAGAGGAGGAATGCCTCGCATACTACCCAGGGTTCCCTTACGGGAAGATCACGATGGTGGTTGAACGCGAAGCTATCTCGTGATGGATTCTTTGGTTGGCCAATCCCTAGGGGCATCCTGCCACAATCATCATCAGCGGTGCCTGGCTGCAGGCATGCGCAGTGGGGGTGTGGTACTCAGGGTTCCCCTACGGGAAGATGACGACGGTGATTGAACGCGATGGCATCTCATGGTGGATTCTTTGGTTGGCCAATCCCTAGGGGCATCCTGTCACAATCATCATCAGCGGTGCCTGGCCAGGCATGCGCAGTGGGGGTGTGGACGCCGCACAACGGCGCCCACACAACGGCGGAGGGAACAGGCTCTACCATAAGCTGCTTCGCATCTAAAAATTCCCGGATGCTTGGTTTTTGCGATAGCAAATAAAATACTACATCAACTGCAGAAAACCACGCCTACTGTTGCCCGTTCTCATGACGTCATTTAAGAAATCGTACGGCAACAGCAACGAAGGGTTCCACTAGATAGGTTCCACGTTCCCCTTGGAACGTTCGTGGAGTAGGGAAACGTGGTTCTATAAACGTTGTAGTGGGGTGCCTCGATTCACGGGCTCCTCCCGCCATACGGCAGCGCTGGCATCGAGGCACCCGACTTGGAGCAGTGGAACGCGGTAAATTTAAATTGACTTGAGCAAACCCCTAGCATGTTATCTTGGGAGGAACGAGATGGGGGAGGAACAGTGTGAGATCTGAGCGGGAAAGAGGAGGGAGGCATTTATTTGGCAGGGGCGCCAGTCGACCATCGTTTTTCGTCGACACTTGCAACGAAAGGAGCAGATGCGCGGCCATTTTTATGCCTTTTCTAGATGGTGCCAGCGTTCTGACGTGGAAGAGATTTAACCTGCGTGATATAGCTTTTAGATGTTGTATTAAGGATTATTCCCGTCAGTGGCCGCTTGTGTTCCTTGTCCATAGCCCTGATTTCACCACCCTGCTACAGTGTACCATAAGAGAAAGGTGTGTCATTCGGGGCCAATTAGGGGGGTCCCTTTTGCGATGAAAATTTCTGCTGAGGAACTCCTGTTGTAAGCAGCGCACCTGGCGGTCGCTGCCTACAAGTTGGTTTTAGAAGCTTTGTTTCTTAAATTAATCCTCTATCAACCGTAATAGTCTTCTTTTCCTATTTCCCAATATAAAGTTTTATAAAACCCGTCACATAATTGTTTAGCTTGGTTTAAAAACTTATAGGTGGTGCTCGCTGCAGCAGGAGTGCTCTGGGAAACGCCTGTGCTCCTTGATTTTTTTTCATCGCTAAAGAGACCCTCGCTCTCCATCGGTTTTTTTTCACCCGCACGACACACCTTACCTTCTAGTACACTGCAGCCCTGCCCAACTGGGAAGCCCCCGGTAGAATTAGTGGGCTAAAATGTACCGCTTCTCGTGGACGTTCCGCGTGCTGTAAGGAGTGGACGCTATAAACAAGGTCACTTTTATTATACAATTTTTTTTTCAATAAAGCTTAGAACTGAATGTTATAGTGCATATATATTCGCGGAGATCGCGCCAAAAAATATACGGAAAGCGAGAAAGAAACAAGTGAAGAACACAACGAAAGAACGCAACAAACGAACTAGCACCAACTTTCAAATGGTTTTCGTTTCACTGTGACTCCCCTACATGCGCAGTAATTAAGTAATGAAAGCGAACAGGAAGATGTGAACCTGAAAACATAAATTTCATAATTGTAATTTATCTGTGCTACACGAAACCTTTCAGTTAACAGTGGAATCTATCGCCCTTGGAACTCTCGATGGATTTCCAGCCTTTGGCTAGCACAATGAACAGGTGACTGCGGCCTTTCCTGTGCACTGTGTAGAGTGCAATTTGCAGCTCACATTCCGGAAATATCTCGGCTTTCTACTCTAATAAAGAGTATCTCTCTCTCTCTCTCTCTCTCTCTCTCTCTCTCTCTCTCTCTCTCTCTCTCTCTCTCTCTCTCTCTCTCTCTCTCTCTCTCTCTCTCTCTCTCTCTCTCTCTCTCTCTCTCTCTCTCTCTCTCTCTCTCTCTCTCTCTCTCGACAGGCAGACGATGTGCTCGAAACCCTTTCGTGCAGGCGTAAGAAAAACCGAACTGCTTTGCTGACGTTGTTTACCACGCAGATATGTCACAATATGATGATAGCTAAAGTAACCGCGAGTTTTATGCCTTCCCCTTCGCGTTTATTTTATTTATTTTATTTGATCGCATTTCATTATGTCCCTGTTTGGATCGCATCTCGTTGTGACATCTTCAGTGAGGGTCAAAGGCCAGGCCAAGGTCTCAAAAAGGAATGGGACCCACTGCGGGAGGGGAGACAAGCGTGTACCGCTTAACTTTTTTCTTCTGTTTTTATAGCAGTTACCTGCCTACTCAATCCCTCATTGTCGTAGAAAACGCACTGCCATTGAATTATCCCGTACGGTGTCTATTTCATCTTGTCTACCTTTACTTCAAGATAGCCTGCGAAAGCATGCAGCACCTTGCGGTGAGATTGAAACCTTCGACTCTATGCCCCCGACGAAACCTTAGGTTTCGTCCCAGCAGCGTGTAAAAATGCGCGCGGGTATGTGTACTCGGCGACCGGCCTGTACAGGGCCACGTATGCGATCGAGTGGGACCGCGTAGCTCCCTTTGGAGCGGCGCGCATTTCCTTATTGGCGTCAATGTTCGGCCTGCTCATGGCACCAAGAAGCCGGACACGGCGTCGGCGGCCTTCTGTCGCCCTAGGCACCATCACTGGAACAGCGCTGCTCGGAAGGCAACCGCTGACGACACGACGCAAGTGACCAAAGCAACGGTAAGGCTATAGGTCCGATCGGTTCCTCATTTGAGCGGTATGGACACCCGTTTCTCGCGCAAGTGCCACGGAAACTCATATCCGGAGATATCCCAGAGCCTCGTTAACTATCAAACAAATGCGTGCCCTTACGACAAACTCCGTAAAAGTTTTCGAATGTAAAAATGATTTTATAGTACATCGTTCCAGGACGTCGACTTTCTGGTATAGTGGAAGAATGATTTTTCTCGAAGAGAGACGTTATTAGTGGCACTTTCCCTCGGGGATACTCATGCCAGGTACAGGATATGGTGATGCAACACTGTTGTCCTCTCGATTCTAAAAGAATGGGTGGGAGGGCATTCTGTGGCCTCGTTAAAGAGATCCTGGACTAAGGAACCCAATTTTTTTTTTTAAGGAAATAAAGTTATTTCACTCACTCACTTACCGAAGCTACACCTGGAGCTAATGAGGCGCGCTTTAACGTGGACCGGTGTCTCGACACGCTGGCATTCTCGTTTTCAGTCTTCACCAGAGTACTATCGGTGTTGGTCGACCCACAGTCGATTTATCGCTAGTGAGACTATCAATAAGTACGGTCAACCTATCTATAGTACACTACAGGTGAAATTCCTGGCGTAATGCGGGGTGATACTTGGCTAAATTTAAAGTGCTAGTGTTGTATTATCGATTATTGATTGTCGAGAAATTACCGCCATGACATAAGTTACGAATAACAGTTTTGACATACTGCAAAGAACCTGGAGGAAACTCCCGTGAAGTCTGCTTTCATGCATAGAAATGCTACAGTGTAAAGACGTATCCATAATTACTTGAGGATCTCCTGAACTTGCGAAAATATGAACGTTACTTGACAGATGATCTTGATGATATGTAATCTAACACGAGGTCCCTCCAGGCGTTGTTCAAGAGAGGCAAAGCCCGTATTTGCCCGGTCCCGTGCTGACACTTGTTTTAGCACATCGTTTGCCTCGCTTGATAAAGTGAGACTGTGTGATGCGACTAGTGCAAGTTTACTGTCATTACCGTCAACTTGTGTCCAGCCGTCCGCATGGGATCAACACTCTACATACCGATGTGTAAGTCTGTCACCAAAATCAACAAAATATAAATCTCCATAGTTGCTGGGCCGCTGGTGGGTCACTAGCTAAGCTGACCAGTACTGGGTCACTCATCCCCGGTGACGATCAATCCCTGACCTATACAACTGCTATATAATTTTTTCTCTGTTCTAGAATTCGCTGCAGGCGTTCAGTTCTGTCGAAGTGCTCTTGTCCGTAGCGATAAGTTGAAGCTAAATATGCTTTCTTGTATTGTCTGCGCACTTAAACGACAGCTCAATGGACCTTTTTTCCAGTAGCGCTCTTCGTATGCGCTGCTCTCGCTCCCAGTGACCGATACGCCATTCTTGGCGGGCAAAATGTAAACAAAACTACGCCATATTGGATTAGCCAGTTGCGAACGCCGAGCCAGCTAAGTGGTACTCCGTCTTCTGCGCCCTGAAAATGGCCGACAGATAGGCGCTACGGCTGCCATCGAAAAATTTGTCCGCCACAAAAACCATTCGTGGCGCCTGGGACGGCTTCCTCAACTGCGCAGGCAGGCGGAAGAAAAAGGGGCGTGTTCTTCTATAATCCCCCAAGTGTGGTTCGGGTGGCCGCCGCAAGGGGGCTACGCTACTGGAAAAAGGTCCATTAAGGAGCGATCGCGTAGGTACTGACACAACTGACAAGCACGCTTGCCCTTCTTTTCGCTCAAACCCGGTGAGCCCCGATCTCGCACCACGTGACACGCGCGAGGAGTCCGCGGTCAACCTACTCCACAACAACTCGATCGCGAAAGTATATTGATTGGGAGTTTCTGATTTACGAGCAGCATCCCGTTATCAGAAACACCCCTCAACGATGACGCTGTCACACTATAAAAAACGGCGTGTTTTTGCTACGAAGACGACAAAATTTTGTCGATACGGAACAAATTTAGCGTCTTGGCTGATGCAGCGTCGACAAAGGCAACAATCACAATGATGATGATTTATTTGTGATACAGGTGCAGTGGTCTTCCGACATCTTCACGTTAGAACTTGCAGGTTTAAAATCTTGTGCAAGAGAAAAGAATAGAAAAATTAACTAACCCTAACGGTTCTAATACCTATGCTAGCGCAGGTATTAGAACCTGAGTCTGACACTATGCATGTACACAAAACCAGCTGATTTGCTTTAACAAAAAATGGCAGCATCTCCACTCCGTGGATGATGGCGAGGGTGCGGTGTACGGGGATTCGAAATGTCGGCCAAGTTGCGCCCCGACCGTCATTCGATTTGAGCTGTGAGTTGCACCTTAATTATTCCCTAAATAAAACTGAAACTCACGGCTCAAATAGAATTTCGCTTGATTTTCGTTTGATGGTGGTGTACACACGGATGGACGCGGACGGACATTGGAAGGTCCTAAGGTACTCTGCACTGTTATAGGCGGGGGAGTTAGCCGTTTCCCTCTCGGGTACTAACTCACGGTCGTAGCCGAATGGGTAAGACGACTGACGCTAACTCTGTCTGGTCTACCAGACACAGGCTTGAATTCTTCCGGTGCCTGTGTGATTTTTTTGCGATTGTAAATGCTGTGCGCACGGACGCGGACGGGCATTGTGCGGTCCTAAGGTACTCCGCACCTAAAAGCGTTAAGAATGTGCAACCTTTCCACTAGATAGAGAATTATATCAGCGCTGTTCGCCATTACATACAACAAGGATGCCAAAGGCTTTCGTAAAACAACCCCCTTTTTTGTTCGATAATCTGGTTATGCATGCGCTCATTCCTGTCCCCCAAGGGGCTGATCATCATCGTCAGCGGTGTTACGGCGGCATCTTCGTTACATGGCCTTCGTTGTTCTTCGGTAGTTCATGGCCGCGGTTCAAACAACCACACGCGGTCTTCGTACAATCTCTACTTTACCCAACAAATCCATTAAATGTGGCCCTCTTTTCGGCTTCCGTACTTAACAGAGTCCCGTCTTTAGATATTTCATTTGATGAAATTTGCCCTCTAATGCTAAATTACTCCCTCTGAATCTTTTGACAGGCCTCCTACAGTACCATCTGAATGGTTTCCCTTTCCACGCCATTATTGCAACTGATGCCTCAGTCCGGAAGGAAAAGGGAGGCGTAGGTATTTTTTCTCCTGGTCTAGATTGGGCCTTATCCCTCTGGTTGTCTAATTTTATTACTTCTTTCCACGCAGAATTTCTCGCAATAGTCTTGGCCCTTTGTAAGCTTGGTTCTTCTGAACAGCAGGCCAATAATTCTCACGGATTCATTTTCTGTTTGTTCTGCACTTAATTCCACAACCTCACCCCCCTTCGTCAAGCTCTTGCTTCTTTATCGCCTTCTTCCCTCAGAGAAGCTCGTTTGGTTTGGGTGCCTGAACACGCAGGCATCTGGCCTAATGAATCGGCGGATGCTCTGGCGGGAATGGCATTGGGTGGTTCAGTAGCGGAGGTTCTGCCGCCCATTAACCTCAACACTTCGGCTCGCTTTCGTAGGCTGTGCCTACTTCGAAGTACGCCCGATCCTGTTTACGAAGACTCGGAGCTCGAGCACCTCCGCTACTCATGGAAGTGCAGCACAAGCCATTCGGAAGCTTGCGAAGTCGACCTCACTAGTTTCCGCTGTCCCGTGCCAAATTTAAATTTTTACTTGCACCGCTGAAATCTGGCCCAGTCACCGCTATGCGCATTCTGCAACGAACCAGAAAGGATCGACTATTTTTCTTCTCCTGCCAACGGCTCTCCTCTATACGACGAAGATACTTCCTGTAACCGGCTAAACTTCCCACTGTCTGCTACGCTGATTTTATCATTCGGGGCGAAAGTATTCTGCCACGGTTCTTTGGCGTGCGTTACACTCATTCAGTCTAGAACAAGGCCGACTGCCGTGTTAGCTATCTTTTGGCCCTGCTGGATTCTCCTGTCAAACCTACGCGCATTTTGCTCCCTGCTTAGTCTATACCACACCCTCCGTTATACTTACTCCCTGATATTCATGCAATTGTGTTTTTACCTATTTATTTCTATTTATAATCTCTTCACTTTCATTTATCCAGTCGTCTACTACTAATGCACTCTAATATTTAAATTTTTTTTCTTTTCGAAACCTACATAGTTGCTTTCGGTAAAGCACCCATTTACTGGCCAATCTCCCCGAGTGGGCAAGAGCCATTTAACTGGTAACACCGCCATCTCGTTCCGTCTACATGACATCATCACTGTTCTAAATCTCATGAATCAAGCTTTTATCCAATCCGGATGGACATCTCGGTCCCTCCCAGAGCAGAAAGCATCGCCCACATCCCCCTCAAGTCTTCGGAAAGCCACGTCTGTGCCTGTCACCCCCCAAGCGGAAGCGCGAGCATCGGGTACGCGCCCGCTCTCGCTTGAGGCCCTATGGGCCCACGGGTTAAAGTCACCGGGCTCCGTCTTCACTGGCATCGACCGAGGACATGGTTCCCCGCCAGTAGCCACAGCTGCGGCGCAGAAGACTCCTACTCTGCTGCCAAAGCTGCGCCAGCAAATGCCACAGCGAGCAAAGTTGCCGACTTTTTACAAAAATCTGACGGCAGCCACATCGTCATGGGCCGCGAAAATAAAGGCCGCAGAGGTGCTTTCGCAATTCGTGAGCTTCGCCACAGCACGTAAGGCGAAGAGGCCCACGATAACAAGCGTCGATTTGGCAATGTCGTCACTACCTGGGCCCAGCGGTGGCGCGTTAAACCCCACGCAGCCGAGTGTCCCTCCAGCAGAGCACCCCGACGTTGCCGATACATCCTCCACAAGCGCCTCTAAAGGTACCACTAGCTCAACGGTCCGATCTCAAGACGAAACCACCGCAAGCGAGGTTTACCTGGAACCGGCCACAATGTCCCCTCCTAAGGCCCCCTCCCTTTTCCGCCGTATCTTCTGGGCCACTGCCCCAGTAGAAAGAGAGGGCAGCTCTTCGGATTTACTATGGGCAACGACTGATTGCGCAGCAAGTGGCAGCGAGCTGTCGTCAACCGAAAGCTACAGCTCCAAAAGCCGTACGCGTGTGACGACGGTGTATCATTGGTCATGGTTCGACAAAGGCAAGATGATATCAAAACCGTTTGTACTGAGCATCGCGGTCTCCAGTGTCACCATTACGTTCTTCCTGCTCTTCTCTGGCCTAAATGGCGCTGGAGGAACTGAAGGGGCTGCAGAGGGCACTACTGCTGAACATGAAGGCCATGTAGAAATATCGATTATCGTTCCTCAAGAAGGAGTCGGCGTCATAGATCGAGTTCCTCAACAAACACACCTGGAAACCACCAGGCCTGATGAAGTACAGCCTGGGGACGGGAGCAGACGTCTTGTGCCTCTACTGGGCGAAGTTACCGTGGCCACCGATAACACCACCAGTGATTATGCGGCCACCGACTAGGTTGGCCTCCTTGTTCACAGCGACGGTGTCGTTGGGGAACGATCGTCAACTGTCCCAACCACTACTGATGACGGAGATTCATCCAGCGCTGAAAATACTGCTGCCACGTAGCTATCTACGCGGCGAGATTGACTTTATTTCTTTAACTCGCATTTAATGCCCCCCCCCCCTCCCCAGTGATACAATTCGTTTGGTATTTCAGATATCAACTGGTACGACCGACAATACATTCTATGAAAATTGTATATTTTAGCTGAAAATCTGGCTTGAATAAAAAACGAATAATTTTCTCGCTCATTTTCCACTGTGCCACTATCATTTGTTCAGTTACCGCCATAGCTTGAAGGGGTCATGAGGACAAAATACGTTTGACCTTTTCCAAACATTATTCCGCCAGAATAACTATCATGTCCATCTAATGCAAACCTCAAGAGATAAAGCTAAATTATAATAAAAACCCGCCCAGCATCCACTTTTTAATTTCCATTAGTTCCTAGTATTTATTAGTTCTTACTATGTTTTTATTGTCCAATTTTTATGTCCTCAATGTTTACTGTATATTGTGTCTTGTCTCGTACGCACTTCGCATGTATTTCTGCACTCGGCGGCTTTTAAGTGCACAGCACTTTAGGGGCTCGACTTGTCGTAGCAAGCTCGCTGGACCCAAGTAGAGCCACACGGCGTTCCGTCGTCGCGGCGTAACCCAGAGGCTTCGAAAGCCAAGCGGTTTATATAGTCATGAGCGTTCGAAACTCGTGAACCACTGAAGCTACTCATACATCTCCCAGTTGTTTAGCGCAAAGAAAAGTGCAGGTACAATTGAGGCACAATATACGTAATTTACCGGCAGCGCTCGCATTCATTTCGTTAGGAACGCTCTTTGTGTTGGTTTTTACGTAAGCGAAAAAAAGTGGGAGTGCAGCGCCGGCACGTGTGGGAGGAAAAGCAAGCACAAAAAGAAACAGAACTCCCGCTGGCGCAGTTTCAGGCAGGGGGCGCGAGAGCACTGGGAAGGCGGGAAATTTGAAATCCGTTGGGTGGTAGCAGTGAGCGGATAACGGCGCTACAGCCCATTATGGTGAATCACTGCTCTGCACTTCCGGCAGCTTTCACATTGAGTGGAACGGCTTTAATTTTTTTTTTCTATATGAACCCGCTCTGTGCAGTTTCTTACACTTACCGTTCCCATTTATATCCGCTTGCTTAATTAATGTAAGGCACAAATCGTTTTGATCAGTGTCTTATGTGCACTTTGGTATAGTTAATTGCCCCCTCTACGACAGTTTATAACTTAGTGAACTTTGCAAGGACTTTATAAGAACCATACACCTTACGTGAGAAGGAATAGCCGGCACTCAATCTTGGTGCCAACCACTCCTTCTTAGTCAAGTATTAAAAAAACACGCCAAATAGTGATGTCTCAACACCCACTTTTTCACACTGTTCCTATTACGTCAAATGGAGGAGTTTGCTCGATTTCTGGCTGTTGCCAGTAAACAGATTAGGCAATCGTAATGGCGCTATTTGTCCTTGTTAGGGACATAGTGTGTGCGAGATTCCAGTAATGTGAAGGCGAAAGTCTACTTAGACCTTCTTCTGATCAGCCATGTACTCCCTGTTAATCTTTGCACCCGCGCCGGTCTCCACTTAATCACTACCCTGTACGCGTGTTCCCAAACGCTTCGCTGCACTGCGCCCCTCACGTGACGCGTGTGATGTCACTTCGCGAGCTATTCTATTGGGCAAGTGCTAAAAATAGCCCGTCGTTCCGCGTTTGTGGCCTCGAGGTAGAGTTCTGAGTACTGGCGCTGACAGCCTTAGTTCGAGCCCCAGCGGGCGTAACTATATTTCTCGTTTTCTAAGATCAATTCTACGTGTTCTTTTCGTTAATAATGGTTATTTAATGTTCCTTAAGCCGGTTCAATATCGGGGCGCAGCTCATCATCCCTTTTAATGAACTTTCTGCATCGCGCGAAGTGACGCCACGCATATCACGTAAGGGGTGCTGTGCAGCGAAGCTTTTGGAACTGTGTTCCCTGGATAGTACCCTCCGAAGCTCTATAGCGGCTCATTCGACACCGCCAGAAGCCTCTTGTTCGCCCCCATCGGCAGCTTCCCCTCTCCAAGTGGCTCGTTTTGCACGTACAGCAGTGGCCTACCCACTGCTGTTTTCCTTTCCCGGCGCGCGCTTACCGGCTCGTGCTCCTAATTTTCGTATCTCACATTTTTCTTTAGCTCACAACGCCTTCCATGAAACGTAGATATGAGATATACATTATAAGGCTTGGCTTGCGCCTTAAAAAAAGAACACTAAATATCGCGCAACACGCTATCCACACATTTAAAGAATAATTTTCTAGTATTTAAAGATTAATTTGGAGCCACAAACGTAGCAGCAAAGGCACACACGTATCTACATTCACTAATCGGCTTTTATCCCCTCCCGCAGTTGTTCACGCATTTTTTTCTCGGAGCAACGAATGTCACAAGGGCTCAAATGGAGCACTCATACCACTACAAAGAATACATAATAGCGGAGAGCATAAGCCTAGCGCCAGCGGCAGGGCCACGAAAAAGAGTTATTCAGCCTAATTTCTAGTTTTCTCGCTCTTTCTCTTCTCAAGTAAAGCTATTCAGCGCTATGTCTGTGCCTTCTTCGTCTTGTGCTGTGTCTCGTGCGCTGCGGCTCCACGTTATGTGATTCTCTTTCAGGCGGTATAAGCTCAGCAGTAAAATCGCTGGCATGTCTCCGTTGCTTACAGGGAGCACCGGAGCAGTGGAAGCGACGGGCTCACCTCTGCCGGGCTCCAGTCACCAGACACGCAAGCGATAGGGGAACGGCGGTGTAGTGTCGCAAGTGAGGGGTCATGCCTCCCCCACAGAAGCCCCGAGCTGTCGAGCCGGACTCGCGGGCCTGCTGGCCCGTAGCGGCCTCGGCAGCCGCGTACGTCTTCTTCGCCATGTTCCTGGTGAAGACCGAGTCCGTCACCTACGTTGGCTTCATGGAGATGCTGCAACTGAACAGGCAGGAAGCCTCCTGGCCGCTCAGCATATCACTCGTCGTCTCCCAGCTGGCCGGTGAGTGCGCCGCGTGACGGCAGCATGTGCAGCTCCTGTATACACTTTACATATCGCTTCAAGTCGTCCAAGCAACACATAGTTCCCACTGGTAATCGTTGGAACGCCTAAGTCTGGGCACGCCTTCGAAAATGCCTCGCTGGTTCACTGACGCTATTGGAATTGTTTTGCTATTCTTCTTTATACGATTGCAGCTTTTCTAGTTGTCAATTCAGTTACGGTAGCTTGCGCCGCTCAGTGCGAAAATATTTCAGAAGCGTGCGTCGTAGAAAAAAAAAATTCCTTTTGGTGGTCAACGCCTGTCAAGCACAGACTTGTTTTGTTTAACCAGATATTGCGACTGGACGTCGACGGCATGTTTTAGAGCAAAGGCACTGGGTTGCCAATCTCTTAAAATTGTTTCTATCGTGTGTGAAGCTTTCCGATCAAGTTTACAGGAGCGAAAGAATGCCTTGTAACCAAGAAAGAGCGTCGCCCGGCCACGTCCGTCTTTCAGATCATGAAAACTCTCAGTCGAGGCCACAGAGGTAAAGGTCCTGCCGGCTATCTTCCGTGGCGACACTGCTGTGGGCGTGCTTCACGCTACCACTGACGCGCAGGTCCCGTGTTCGGCATGCTGTGCTTGTGGTTCTCCGAGAGGCTCATCCTGTTCGTGGGCGTCCTGCTCTGCGCTCTGCCCATCATGGCATGCGGATTCGCCAACAGCCTCACCGTCCTCTGCCTGCTCTACGGCGTCCTCTTCGGTGAGCATCAGCCACTTTTGCGCACTAGCGAGAGAGAAAAGGTAAGAATGGCACCGCATTTGCTCACATCGCTGAAAATGTCGTCGAAATACGGTTGTCTTTCGCCCCCCCCCCCCCCCCCCCCCTTACGCTCTTACCCTCCCTTCCCGCTGTTCTTATGATAAGCAGGCTTGAAATATGCTAAAAGCTTTTCAATTTTCCCGTGTTGCACTGCTTGTGAGCCATCTCTTGGGACATTTTGTTATTGTTTGGAGTTGAATGAATGCTTCCAGGAAGTTGAGACTTGAGCGCGAGAGCTTTTTGCATTTTTTGGTCAAAATAATGCTTTCAGGGCGCTTTTTAGTGTGCAGCACTTTGGCGGCCGCTATACTGGGGTTTGACATCGGCGTCGGTGTCGTGACACCGCGAACGATCGAGGACAGAAAGAAAACGGCGGAGGAAAAAGTGGCGAAAGTGTGAGGGAGAGGACAGTATGCTGAGCATGCCCGAGATGCTCCTCAGTGGCGACGCATGGCGAAAGTATGAGGGTGATGCAGTGAGACATGCTAGGCGGTGGCTACGAGCTGCGAGATGACGCAGTAGCAGCGTGTGCCGTCGTCCGCTCGACAATGATGCGCGTTCACTTCCTGAGACGCAATTCGCGGTTCCTTTCTGAGACGCAGTTCGCGCCGCCGACACAGAGGCGTACCATCGCTCACGAATGGGTGCTGCCTCACGAGTGGGTGCTGCCTCAGCACACTGCAGCCCTCAGGAGTGAGTGCTGAACAACGAGTGAGGCAACCGCTGGATGTGCTTCACGTTCTCCTCATTGCGGGCCTCATCCGAACCACGTGACATTTGCACGGGAACGGGACGTTCAAACACGATTTACAACAACATTATCCGCCCTACTCCGCATAACTATTTTCCTTTCCTTTGTTTGAGGTGATCTCCACTGCACAGAAGTCCACCTGACAGCCCTTTAGTCGTTCTTTCGCAATTGTCTCGCATCCTTTCGACATATTCGCAAAGCAAAAAGTTCTTTGCTTATATATATATATATATATATATATATATATATATAATGTCGTTTTCGTGGCGGCTGTTATGTTATGGATCCAGTGCTTTCCGCAAAATTAGTGTCCCCGCGTGTCACTAAATGCTGCGATCCGGTAATTTCATGTCCAGACTACGGAACAGGAAAATAGTACGCAGGTAACGCGACTTTACGTAATGTGGTCGGTACTAAAAGTCACCGGTGTCATTGTTTAGTAACATTGCGCCACTTGCAAGAACGATGTGGAGCTGGCGTACGTGGATGCTTTCGGATAAACGCGTGCACAAACTCTTTTTTTATTGCGATAGTACGCCTTATGGCATAAATACTATGTCACAAGTATAGATTAACCCCCGTTTCGCGAATAAACGCAAGAAGGGAGCGGTGTTCGGGTCCCCATATCCACCGATGAAGGTCAGGTGGCCTGCCAGGGTGGAGGCCTGTATCTCGAAGGTGTCGTGTTCTGGCCGCTTCCAATGAAGGGCACGTGCACAGCAAATGTTCTGTGTCCGCATCTTCGGCCGGAGCCGTGCAAAAGGGGCAGTTCTGTGTAACTTCCGGGTAACAGCGGGAGAAAGGGCTACACCGACACGAAGTCTTCGTAGCAAGACTTCATGTAAGCAAGACTTCGTAGCAAGACTTCGTAGCAAGGGAGGTCCGTTCCACACGGTGGAATTAGAGCTCGTGTGGCGCGACGAAGATCTTATTTCATTTGGAGAAACTGTCCTGGGGTGTCTAGTGTCAGTAAAGGCAATGCTCGTGGAACAAATGCAGTGTGGCAGGCACCATCCGCCGCAATGTGAGCGGGGAGCGTATTTCGCCGGATCCGCGAGAGCCGCAGAGGGCAGGGGTACGTATCCCGTATGTCATGAATGTCCCTCGAGATAGCTGAGTCGTTTTTATTAACAACAGAGTTCGAATGAACTGTTCCGCATTCTCACGTATTTCAGCGGTCTCAAGTTCTTGCCACTCTAAACGCACAGCACTCGCGGCAAGCGGATTGCGTGCGGTTTTATTCGCCGTTTGTACATGGCATGGCCGACGATAAAAGATGCATAGAAGCAGCTTGACGAGCCCGTCAGCCCAATTCTAGTTAGCACAATACGCACGTTCGAGTAAAGGGAATTGACATTAACAAGCTTTTGGACTAAAGCAGCTCTAAATATCTGTGCGTGGGTTAGAGGATGTGTAGTCAGAGCTCGATGCCATGTTTCACCAACAAAACCGAAGCTCTCGCTTTCACACCCTGTATGGTTAACTCGCTGACCACTCGCTGATTCCATCGTCATAACCTGTATAGCTTAACGTGCGCTAACCTCTCGTCTTTTATCTTTGCGTACCCTGCTCAGTGGCAAGGTGAGAGCATTCTCAGACGTGCCGTCTTCGTGCTTCGGCGCATCCGCAGGGTTGGGCCTCTCGTGCGCCGAGCTCGTGCCCTTCTCCGTGGTGGCGCGCCACTTCGCGTCGTTCCGTGGCACCGCCCTGGGCCTGCTCTTCATAGTAACCTCCATCGCGGGCTTCGTGTCCCCCCTGGCCGTGGAGTTCCTGCGCCAAACGTACGGCTTCCGCAGCACGCTGTTCATCCTCGGCGCGCTAGTGCTCAACATGTTCCTCGGCTGCTTCATCGTGAGCCGCATCGACCGCGCGGGGGGCGTCGACAAGGCGCTTCCCACTCCTTCTTCCAAGACCAAGGACGTCCCCACCGAACCGCCTCGTCTGATCATCGACAGGCGGAGGTCCAGCTTCCAGGCGGCCTCTCTGGGACAGTCCTGCTCCATTGAGCTGGCCCAGTCCATAATGTCGTTGGACAAGACAAAGTGGGTATTCCGGGTGGCAAGATCTGGAGAGACATCTTTTGTTCCATTCTATCGCACTAATGGGGAGGGGACGAGGGAACAAATTGGGAGTGGACCAGTCCATAATATCGTTGGGCAAGACAAAGTGGGTATTCCAGGTGGCAGGATCTGGAAAGACATCTTTTGTGGCATTCTATCGCACTAATGGGAAGTGGACGAGTTCCATTCTATCGCACTAATGGGGAGTGGACGAGTGGACGAGGTGGACGAGTGGACTAGTGGGGAGTGGATGCACTAATGGGTAGTTGGAATGGACGAGTTATCACCCATGAGTTGAGTTGGTATGGCAAGCTTGAAGGTGCTGTAATTTCTCCGGCAGCCCCATATTGCAAAAGCGAAATGGAGTTACATAACAGCATTATCTCTACCGACTCAGGTCCTTAGATAGCGCCGGCCTATATAGAGCCTATGCGTCTACTATTGTCATCAAATATCCGCAGCGCAAATCGCATTCCCAATACTTTCAAAATCCATATCTGATCTTCAGCAACAGGACTGTTTCGGGTGCGACTGAGATTTCACTCTGCGGAATAGTCCTCGCCGTCCTTTCGTTTAACGCTTTACGCTAAAAACTTTGGTCGATATTGACTTCTTATTACCTAACAAACATTCCTCAACTCTTCTTCTACTCTTAACTGAGGTCATTTTCTAAGAGTGTTGCTTTTCGCACACGAATATGCAGTTTGCCACTCCGGGAACGAATTGTCGATAAAGTGAACGGCCGAAGCGTCGTAAGCCGAAATACAGATCGCATTAGCGCTAGTGTTGAGCTGTATGAACTTGATGGGCTTAACTATGTTTATTACACTAGCCGCATTCAGTGTGGCACGAATGTTGTCGGGGCGCAGTTCTCGCTGCTCGATCGATTCGCGACTATCGATACTGTAGGCGTCTTCGGTCAGCGAGCCAGTCACCCGACGCGGACTTTTGATCGGCCAACGTGTTCGTGTTGCCGTCGGTGTCGTGTGACAAGATGGCCTACCGACTCGGAAGTCGGCGGCGCCATCGTGGCGTCGTCGTGTCGGCCTAGCCACCCAATTGCAAGATTTCTGCCTCGTGACGAACATGGGAGAATCGACGACGTTACATGCGTCGGAATGGCGGAACCCAAAAACACGCAGGAAAGGGTGGGAAAGCGGCGACATACCTTCAACGAAAGTGTGAGCTTTCCGCAGCACGTGAAAACGTTATACTTGGCACAGATGACATTGACCACCAAACCTAACGATTGCGCTAGTTCCTTTGATGTGCTCAAACCGCCCTTCAAGACCCCTTTCAGTTTCATTTTCACTGCGCTCTCCTTAACAGTAATACGATTATAAAACATTCAAGCTCGTGATTTTTCATTGCGCAGGGCAGTTAAGTCAGTTGGTCTGACCACCCGGGCAGACCGGTTGACGTCCGTCGCATACAGCGGCATGTTCTCAACTCGATAGTAAGAACGCTTGCGCGGTCGTTCCTACTTCATTGGGCGGTCAATTTGTAGTAGTGCCACCCACTCACTCCTTTTATGTGCTGATGGTTGGTCGTTTCGTTGCATGTGGCGGATCCGCTCCCCCTTCGCGGCTGCTGCAGTTCCAGGCGGGCCAAGCTGCAGCGCAGCCTGCGCTCCCTGGTGACGCTGACGTTCGTGCACATCAGCGTGTCGCGCGCCGCGGCCCTGTTCGCGCTCACCACGGTGCTGATCACCATAGTGGACTTCGGCGAGGACAACGGCCTGACGGGCTACAACGCCGTGTCGCTGCTGACAGCGTACGCCATCGGGGACCTGGCGTCGCGGCTCTCGACGGCCGTGGTGCTCGACTCGCACGTGCTGAGCAGCAGCGCCACGCTGCTGCTGATGTTCTCCATGCAGACGGTCGTGATGGGCGTGATGAGCTTCGAGAAGAACTACTGGGCCCTGCTGGCCTGCTGCTTCGTCACGGGCCTCTCGAGCGGCGGCCGGGTCTTCACCTGCACCGTGATGGTGGCCGAGGAGTTCGACGACGACTCCATCTCGCTCAACTTGGGCGTCATGAACTTCCTCTCGGGCTTCGCCTGCCTCATCAGGCCACCCGTCATCGGTGAGCCCGTACCGCTATACCTCACTGACGCCTTCGCATTCATTCCGTCAGTTTGGGAAACCTACAGGGGGGTGGAGGGAAGTTCTAGCAAATGAAATCAAGCTCACACTACATGACAAAAAGGAAACAGGAGAGAGTCGGGAAGGATTCAGTCAGTCTAGAGCTTTCTTTGCCACGGCCAGACTGTGGAGGCGCGCTGAAGGATCGCGCGCTCGCCTCCTGTCCGGCCGTGGCTATACATTAGGCGTGAGAAGGGGGAATAGAACCAAAAACAGGAAAATAGGGAAAATATCTGAGGGTGATTACACCGCAGCAGTAAAACGCTACAACTTAAAGCTCAGCGAACGCCACTAGCCATCTGTACAAATCCGTCATCGGGTGAAGTGTATGAGTGCCTGCGCCACCTTAAGCGCTGATGAAGTTGAGGGTGCCACAGACTTCTTATCGGAAAAGGACCGACTAGCGCCCAGCTTGGTCACCGTATAGTCGAAGGGGGTGGTCTCTGGAACGAAAAATGGGGCCACTTGCTCAAGAAGTGCCTTCTCTCCGGAGTGAACATTGTGTATTCGGGGAGATGACAAAGGAGGATTGTCTCAGGTCCTCCTGGTCTGGCCGTTGCAAATCAAATGGAACGGTGCGTTGCGGATGCGGGCCAACTTCTCTGATACGTGCTTGCGCAAGTTCTTGCGTACTTAGTCTGGACGATGTCGTTCGGCGGATAGGTGCACAAAGGCTCCCACTAGCTTTAATTTAGGACCACAATATCTGCTCTTACGTGAAAAAGGCGGGAATGCAGGAAGACTACATAAAAACCAATAAATCTGCCTCTTTTTTTAACACTCCATTAGGAGCAGTGAGTGGTTACTTGTACGCACATGAAGAGGCCTTCATCTAGCTTTGACTGCGCTTCGGTGGACGCTAATGCTCCTATATTTATTTTATGGCATTGCAGGCGCATAGCAACCTCACGAAGGCGGCGAACCCATTATTAACGCAGCAGATGGTACAAATAAGGTCTGGGTACGATCAGGCCACGACTAGAAGTGAAACCCCGAAAGGTTAGCGTTTAATTTTTCCCAGTGAAGGCAGCTTCTGAACTCTTAGAGAGCTATCAAACTCTAAATACAATATAATACGGTTCAGTGAGGTTGGAAGAGTAGCTGAATGCATGGTTCCTAAATGGAAGTCTGGAGAAGCGTCCCGAAGAGGCAAAGCGGTGTATCGCTTTATTGCCTCAATGGGAGCTGGATAATGCTTAAAGGGGCCATGAAGGCAAAATGCAAGTTTGGTTCATTCGAAAGATCTCCTTGTTAGAATAGCACTGGCACCACTTTTAACGCAAACTTCACCTCTAATAAGCTGTATTATGAGAGAGAGAGAGAGAGAGAGAGAGAGAGAGAGAGAGAGAGAGAGAGAGAGAGAGAGAGAGAGAGAGAGAGAGAGAGAGAGACGTTTATTAGGGAAAAAAAGGAGGTGTCGCGCGATTGTCTGGTGCCCTCCTTCCAGGGCCCCAGACTCTTCTGCTCCTCTCCGGGCTCGAAGAATTAAGTCCTTCTGAATCCCGAAGTCGGAGCTGGCCAGCGCTGCCTCCCATAGGGCAGGCCCTGTATGATGAGAAAAACAGAGAATAGGCATGCGACCAACTAGCTACTTTTGCGCACTGAGCTTGTGATGTATTATGGTCAGCTAATTCAATGCAAATTAAACGGTGATTCTAAGTTTGCAGAACGGACTATTTACGCTTGAATTTATTGCACATTCTTTTTATAGAAGTAAGAATGGGAATGGTGGGGCAAACAATAAAACTTCCTAACTAGTATGTAAAACATAGAATTCTAGCACCATGTGGTTACGGTGCGCACTATAGGCTTGCCATAGCTGCACAGCTGTCCGGCGCGTTGGGCTTGTCTGTCACGACACTGGCCGACTAGCATAAGCGACACTGTCTTTCATGACCCTGTTTGTCGAGCATACCCAATATTTCACGAAATGGTTATTATCAACCGTGACAAAAATAATCCAGGTGCAAATCCGGTCACAATAAAATGAGTGCGGACGGCAGTCCTGAACGGTGTCGTAGCATCATCTAGGACGACGAATGGCACACAAGGTAACAAAAACCATTTCGCCGTTGGCTGCATCCGTAGTCAACATACTAACATTTGTTTCACGTACCTGTCCTTGTTACGTCATCGCGGACGTCACAAAACACAGGATGCCGCGTGAGTATCGAAATTTCGGCTTAAATTGTGTAATTCTCACTGAATAAAGCATCGTTTACTGCCGGTCAAGCGCTGGTGGCACTATAAACACAAATTCTTTCGGATAAAACAAACTTATTTTGTCTTCATGGCCTTAAGTCTTCTTGTTGCAACTAACGGAAGTAGCAGAGAGAGAGAGAGAACGTTTTGTAAATGATGATGAGGTACTTTTCACTAAAAGTGAGGCTGGCAACTTCAGATGGAGTGAGTATAGCGTGGCGAAGAAGGAAAGAAAATGGGCAAAAACGAGGCAGGAAACCATAAGAGGGAGAATAAAATGAAATGAAATAAAATAAAATAGGGGCGAAGCAAACAACAAAAATTCGAATGACCCATATCCTTTATAGTTCCGCTCCGCGTCTGGTTATCGGTGGCAATTCTGTGGTTAGTGGGAAGTGCGTGGGGGCCATGCGGTAACCATGGTGACTATGCGTCGAGACCACCGTGGTCGAGACTTACGTGCGCAGTACGGACAGATTGCGTCCTTAAGTCGGACATGTATCAAATTAGAACGATAATAATGCCTTCTGCTGACGCAAGATAGGAACTGTGCACAAGTCGCTTAAAGGATTTTTACCTGCGATAGGCATCAAAGGAACGAATGAATGAATAAAATTACGCCGTCAAAACATTACAACCGTACAAGCGCTGAAAGCCTCTGCGATGATTGGTTTTGGTTCTCCGTATACCTTTCGTCCACGCACATGTTTTGCGTCTGCGCTTACATCACTGTTAAGCTGGCCTGAAACGATGCCATGTCGCTTTGTGGGAGCTGGTTCATGGTCTCAGCTTGTATTTCCAGTGAGGTTTTAGTTGAAATTACACTTTTCACCCAGGTCCTAGGATTCCAGGCACCATTATTTGCCGGGCAGTGGTCTTATTGGGCCAGCCACCAATCTTTCTGATTTCGCCTGCAGCATATGGCGAACAAAACTGGTTCTCGAATGGCTCGTTTTCATTTTCGTTTATTTCAGTCCTCTCAATGCACAGATCTATGCCACCCAACATGATGTGTTTTTAATCACGTTGAAATAAATTGGACGATCATAACAGCAAACCACCCGCTGTAAAGCCAGGAATGCCACATAACTCATCCGGTATTCCAATAGGATAGCAGGATTATTTGTGATGGGATTATTTGTGATGGTATTCTTACCTTCTTGTTTTTTTTTTTTTTTTTTGCTTCGGTTAAGACAAAGCCATGTACGTAAATACACACGCGGAAAAAATGTTGCTGATTTGATTCCATTGTGCTGTTTGTATTTTCTGGTGAGGTTGAAATGTCAAAAACTGGTCACAATACCGGCCAGCGCTCTGAATGAACACCGGATGGTGTAAGTTAATCCAGAATCATTCAACTAGCTCATAACTGAAGTGTTGCCTCCACGCGTTGATGATGATAATTAATTAACTAGTAAGATTTTATTCGCCAAGTGATGGTGTCGGGAAACTTATTCCAGCCCGTTCGGTTCAGCCACTCATAGCGCGGCTTCGGCGTGGGTTGTGAGAAGCTACTTAGCTGTACTCTGGGCCGAATCCCCTTTTTTCCTTTGGGGGAGGAGGTAGTTAAAGGAGTTAAAAGCAGAGAGGGGACTATTGCCTAGCACACTTACCACCTGTAACAGGGAAAAAAACTATCCTGTGCCTAATAAGTTTTTTGTGCCTGCCCTAAGCAGCGCTAGTGTAAAAGCAAGAGTATAAAACATAGGTATATCAGTCCTTTTTGGTAAGATGACACGTCATCACCCCTGCTACAAAAGGGAAACCAATAGCAATCATCAATCATCATCATCATCAACACGCCGCAGCTACACCTCGGCTATGAGGTACGCCGTAGTGGTGCGCTCCGGGTTAATTTGGTCGTCTGGGGATCTCCAACGTGAGCCGAAACCTCGACACACAGGAGTTTTCATTTCTCGCCATTATCTGAAAAGCAGCCGCCCAGGCCGGGATCGAACCGGCAAGGTCAAACTCCGAGAAGGAAAGGCACGGTGACCATGCTGATGTTCTTCTGTGTCATACTTCCTTCACGCACTTCAACTTGGAACTGTGTCTTATAGAGAAGCAAACAGTGGCGCTTGTATACATGCAGGCTACTGCCGCGACGTGTTGGGTTCATACACAACTCTGTACATGCTGCTGGGACTGCTCAACGCCGTCTTCACGGTCACCTGGAGCATCAAGCTGCTCCTGTCCAGGCGCAAGAAGACTCCACCGCCCCTGAGGGAGGTGTTGCAGGAACTGCCAGGTGAGACAGGGTGCCTGTGGCTGCCATTGCGCTGGCTGTTACGGTAGAAAGATAGTCAAAGCCTTTTACGGTAGAAAAATAGTCAATATCCAATCCGACTGACTGGCGTAGATTAGAGAAAGGAAACCTGGACTATAGAAGCGAAAAAGATGGAGTCTAAGATAGGGAAAATCGGCACAAGCGTGACACGAAGTACAGTGTGATGGCGCAATATAAGTATTACGCGTTGGCGCGGAGCCGAAATGCTGTTAGTTCCAAGTTGCGCCAGTTACTGGGAAGGCAGTGGGTGGTCTGTCTTTTTTTTTTTTCTTAAGGCGAGCGACTTCTCATTGCACTAAGTATAATTCAAAACAGATGTGCTATTTCAGAAAAGTACTGCATAAACGTGCGTTCCATTGCTCCGTCATGGCTTCCGCCAGCACTGCATGCACCACCGCTGTCAGGAAACTGACGAGAGAATAGCAGGCATTCTCAAAAGAAACAGCGAGCTTTATTCGCAGTTGGGCTTTACTAGTTTGCCCCATATACATACCAGCGATATCGGCTGGCAGTTGTCAAGGGAGTTCTTGATGACGGCCTTAAAATCGTAACTGTCTTGCGGATCTTTCAATCGTCGGGGAAGGTGACCAGACTACGGTGATTGTGGGAATATATGAAATAAAAACACACTTGGTATGAGTGCTGTGTATTCTGGCATTAATGTTGTCAAGGCCGTCCGATGTAGATGTCTTAAGTTTATCACTTGATGTCCCTTCGAAAGAGATGTCTATGGACAAGTGCCATGTAAGCGCAATCAGCGTCAGGTATACCAATGGTACTTTGGAATTGTATCGTTAATACAAATGAGAAGAATTTCATAAATTCTGATGAACATTCATGGTTTGTGTCGAGTAAGAAAATAAGATTATTGTCATAGTCTAGGGATATGGTATGACAAATTTTCTGCATTTTAAGTAGTTCTGGCAGGTCTTGACAGACGTATTTATATCGAGGTAAAAATGCCGAGCAATAAACCTTGAGACAAGCTGGCAATTTAAGCTGGGCTGGAGGAGTATTCATTCACATAGTATTCCTGTATAAGCGCGCCTTTTTTGTTATGTAATCTGTGAACTGACTTGTAAAACTGTCCATTAGTCCTTCTGGTAACTGTGCAATTAAATAAATCATTATTTTTTTCATGTGTGCCAGCATACGTTTTCGTAGAAAAAAACCAGTTGTCATTTACTGATCGGGATAAGAACAAGGAAACGAATGTTTGAAATAGACGAAGTTCAAGTTCAACGTTCCTGTCTTGGTAGTTTGCATTGCTGTAATCCCGTATATTTTCAGACGAGCCTGTCCTTGCTAGTGGAACGCCTAAGAGTAGATTGTGATCGCTGTACGCGTGAATGAATAAATACTATCGACGTGTTAGGAGTGGTGGAAGAGGGGGGGGGGGGGGCGTAAATTTCATACGTTCGCACTACGGGTTGGCTGATTAACGACCTGAAATATATTAGTCTCATAAAACATTGAGGAAGTCCTTTGACTTCCTCAATGAAGATGATAGATGGGTCCAATCGATATGTCGGGAAGATGATAGATGGGTCCAATCGATATGTCGGTAATTAAAATAGCCGGAACGTAAATGTTATCACACGGGTACTCTCGAATGCCATTTGTTAAACTGTCAGGAAGTTTATCGACAAAGGACAGACGGAAGGCTGGTGGGCGATAACGCACCCTGATTAAAACGGCAGCCAACAGAGTTGCGCAAACAGTAAGACTATTTCGAGGAGACTGGTAGTATCAGTTACAAATGATGAGAGCGTTTGCTTGATTCCCAGGAAGATGCCACCGTCCTTCTTTCCGTCCTGTCAATTCGATAAACATTAGAGGGTTGTTTCCAAGAAGTATTTCGTAATCCAGGTTTCTGTTAGTACTAGCATAGAAGAGTTACTGTTAGGAAACGAAACAACCTCGTCGTGTTTTGGCATCAAGGTGCGAACATTAGTGAATGAAGCTTGCACTGCTGAGGGTACCAGGCCAAGTCTGGTTTTGTTGGAACATGTCAGCATGGGTTGTTGGTAGGGGCCTGCTTGCTTTCACGGTCTAGCTGTCTTGTTACTCGTGCAATACTTACAGTAGCAGCGTTATGAACGGGAAGAGTATATTTATGGCGGTACAACTAAAACGAGAATTCAACAGCTTCGTACGTTGCGAACAAGAAAATAGAAAGAAAAGCAGAGAGCTCGCTGCAGTCGACTTTGTGCCACCCGGCCTACTGACGGACCTCGAAGCAGCCAAGACTGACCGTTTAATCTAAGTAACCCACCGGGAGAAAAGCTCGCGTGCAAGTGACACGCACCCGCGGTGGCGTAGAAGATATTGTGAGAGTTTTGAGAACACCCTTTTCAGTCGGCGTTACTAATTCAACATATAGGAGTGAAATTTTTAAAAATCCGCGAACATGCTTTTTGAAATTTGTGTCATGGTTTGAGGAGGGAAATCATTAGAAATTCCCGAACATGCTTTTTGAAGTTTTATTTCATAGTTTGTTTTTGTATATATATTCTCTCTCTCTCTCTCTCTCTCTCTCTCTCTCTCTCTCTCTCTCTCTCTCTCTCTCTCTCTCTCTCTCTCTCTCTCTCTCTCTCTCTCTCTCTCTCTCTCTCTCTCTCTCTCTCTCTCTCTCTCTCTCTCTCTCTCTATCTCTATCTCTCTCTCTCTCTCTCAGCCTGATTGATTGATTGATTGATTGATTGATTGATTGATTGATTGATTGATTGATTGATTGATTGATTGATTGATTGATTGATTGATTGATTGATTGATTGATTGATTGATTGATTGAAGTGTTTAACGCGCCGACGCAGCGCAGGCGATGAGGCGCGCCGTAGTAAAGGGCTCCGGATTAATTTTGGCCACCTGGGAATCTAACGTGCGCCGAAATCTCGTACACGAGGGCGTTTTTGCTTTTCGCCTCCACCAAAAAAGCGGCCGCCGCGGCCAGGTATCGAACCCGCCACCTCGTGCTCAGAAGCGCAACGCCTTAGCTCCTGAGCTACCGCGGCGGGTTTGTTGTCTCCGTCACTACAGCACATCATGGAGTGCAGTTAACACAGAAAGGAGTCCAAGGGTAATTTATTGTCACTTTGCAATAATAATTGTCTGAGTATTATTTGGACGCGAAAGACAATTCGACATCTTTATGGGCCTAACAAATACCTAGGGGATTTGTGAAGACAAGTGGAGCTTTTTTCGTACCTTTAGTAGTGAATTTTGGTAACTTTTTGCCTTAATGTACCTCTGCCTATGATTATAGAGCCAACATGTGCTCGCCTCCGTGAGGCGCGCACATGTAAGCTCCCTACCTGAGACAAGGAATGTGCTGTCTCGACCCAGCGATTTCGGTTGGGCAATGATCACTCGGCCAGTCCAGTCAGTCAGTCAGTCAGCCAGCCAGTCCATTCAGTCAGTCAGTCAGTCAGTCAGTCAGTCAGTCAGTCAGTCAGTCAGTCAGTCAGTCAGTCAGTCAGTCCAGTAAGTCAATCAGTCAGTCCAGTCAGTCAGTCGTCAGTCCAGTAAGTCAGTCAGTCATTCCGGTCAGTCAGTCAGTCAGTCGGTACAGTCCGTCACTCAGTCGCACTAGCTCAGTTTCATCGGCATAGATAGCTATGAAAAGAGTTACAACTCCTTCAGAGTTACACTTCAATCAATCAATCAACCAATCAATTAAAAAAATCTTTATTCCAGAGACAAACTGAAAAGGCTTCCAGGGCTAAAAGCTGCATTACACAGCTTGACGCCCCCCCCCCCCCCCCCCCCCCCCCCCCAGAGGCCAGTACAAGGCATGTAGGTGACGATAGACAATGATAAATCATGGAACACAGCAATTAACACTGACACTGCAGTTGAACCAAACACTTGCATTGTAACAATACAAAGCACGTTGAAAGCAATAACAATTTTACACGAGTAAACATACACACAATACATTTGTACAAACAGGATAGCACAGGTTTCAACGAATGGAGTCCTACAAATTCACAAAGCATTCGCGCAGACTCCTAAATGTGAAATTATCAGCGCACCTGTATGTATTTAAAATGAATGGAAAATTATACTGAAGCATTTACAAGTGAATTCTTTGTCTAAGGTGCTGAAACTAGCCGGAAGCCTTGAAAACCACAGGGCTGACGTAAACTTGAGCGCCCCAACGCAGATTCCTAAACCCGTATGAAACTCCACTGACAGGGCCACTACGAGTACAGCCTGAAGACACGTGTGTTGTGTTCGATTTCAGAGGGCGCCGCGTTCCCCGAGTTGACTGTATGGTCAGTGCGTTGAAGCAATAATTAAAGGTGCAACGACCGACGCTACAGCTTGAGAGTGGGGCTCGTCATTCCCACCACGCAGATATCCTCGCTCAACAAGCATGCCCTGCGAGCGCTGACTGGGGCGGGTGCGTCGTTCGCAGGTACAGCGAAACGAGGCAGAAAGGGACAGTGTTAAACATCGCGGACAGTGCTTATTGCACGTGCAATCAAGGGTACTGCACACAGACTAATCCTGAACCGACAATAACGTGAGAGTGGGGCATTAAACAGCACGGCGCAGAGATCGAGATGGTTAGAAGACCAAGATTGCGGCTCAGTGATACGGATCAGACGGAGCTCGCGGGACGTCCGCGCAGAGCACATGAGCCGAAAGACTTCGCCGCTCGTGGCGCAAATCGTAGCGCAGAAAAACGTTTCGGGCAAGGGCACTACCCTCGCTAAGGCGTGTGCAACAGCATCGTAGCGCGAGAGAATCCTTTAGGTAAAGCCAACTGTAAAGAAGCACGTTGCGTAGCAATCTACGTTCGGGAAAGCTGGCCACAAAGGGAAGTGTCGCGATCTCCACGTGAATAAACAACGCAATGCTCGATTTGTTAGTTTTAGTGTTCCCTAAGTGTTACGAATGAGTCAAATGTGTACATCCTACCGTAGTACTGAACTTTTAAAATGTGCGTAGTGGTACTGCGCGTACTACTATACTCGTGCGTGTCTGTGTGTGCGCGTGTGTGTGCGCGCGCGCGCAGCGCATCCGCCAGTTTGGTTTGATTGAATGTAGGGTTTAACGCGCCGACGCAACGCAGGCGATGAGGCGCGCCGTAGTGGAGGGCTACGGATTAATTTTGACCACCTGGGGATCTTTAACGTGCGCCGAAATCTCGATCCGCCAGTTAGGACACCTCGACTTAGTAAATTCGCAGTGCAATGTTGGTACTTGCGTTACAGCGGCATCTTTTCGGCTTTTACTTCATTACAGATGCGAGAGGTCGAGTTGGAAGCATCACGTCGTTCTGACACGCCATCTTTGCTCTTCTGGTTGCGAAAACGACCAGTGCGAGAACTTAGAAGTCAGCTGACGGTCATCATGAGACCCGAAAGACCGCGGCAAGGGCTTCCTCTAAAACGGCCGCCAACTATGCACATTTTCGCGATGCTCAATTGAGAGAGACGAAAAGCCCGCAGGTCACAGAAGCTCAGGGGTTATAACTGGTCTGCGTTTTGCGGCTTTTAGGATGCTCAAAGCCACCGGGTGAAAAGGATATTATTTTCTGCGTTAGTCCTTAGCTTATTCGATGCCGCTACGCGTGCGCAAAGTCGTCAAAGCTCCCCGTCAGACATTGTTCACTGCCACTGTTTGTATTTTTCCTCCGTCGTGTCCAATTGACGCGGCATACCATGGTCAGTCAGGAAGTGTCAACCAGGTCATCTAGATAATGACAAGCTTTTGTAGTGCCTTTTCTGCGTCACCCATCTCCGCCCCCATTCGGCTGATAAGGCCGGTGGGAGACAACTGAGCAACGAGGAGTGACGTGTACGGACCCGACATTATCTGCACTGCTTTCTCGACCCATTAATTATGATGTCACTGGACGGAAGTTTATGCACCGTGTGAACAGACTGGTACTCCACAGAATTTCATCCCGTACGCACGCAGAGCAAAAAAATAGCATCTTTGTAAATGGAGGCGAATGTCCCTCAGTGAAGATGACGGCAGTGCATGACGTTGGCTTAAAAACAGAATTGCGTTCTTTGCGTTACCGCTTGTCAGTTTTTTTTTTTTTTTTTGCAAAGTCTTCTGTTCAGCCTTTTGCTTCATTTTCGCCGGTCAAATTCATAATTTATTCGTGTGTTCGACCTGACATCACGATGTTATGAACGAGAAGGCGATAAAAGAACAGGGCGTTGCTATGTGCCTTGCCTTTTCCTTCCCGTGCATCTTCTTTTTCGCTGCAGACACCACAAGCGTGTTTTTTTTTCTTCTTCTCTCTGACGATACGGTGGAGAACCTATTAATAAAGAATGACATAACAAAACCATGGCCTCGTGAGTTCCTATAAAGCAGCCATGGCAAAACGCGAAGAAAAAAGGAAAAGTTCTGTTCGATCAATTATCTCCACTTACACTATCGTAATGATTAAAGGTGTTACTTCCGCCAAACCTGCATTTTTGTGGAACTGCAAGGCGTCATGCGGTCCTGGCTGTGGGGGTACTCGACAAAGAACGCTACGCATTCAAAAACGCAGTAAGCTCCGCGCATTTCTGAGGCCCTACTTTCAGTGTCGGTGTCAAGACCAACGGTGGAACGTTTCTTTCAAGGAAGCCATGTTAGCAGGAGAGTCGGTGCTCCTGTATACCAAACACGTCCTACACTCACCGTTTATCGCAATTTCCCTGTGCTTTGACTTCCTTGAAAAAATATCCAATGCAAGCTAGTTCAACGTAATTACAACTACGCACAGTAAACCAAAATATCCCAAGCACTTCTGCAACTGTACATGTCATGCGTTCTTTTTCACGAATGTGCTGGTAAGCATAACGAAGTCATCAGAGCTCAACGACGGAACGAAACTCCTCACGCATCGCCATCCAGGACGTCGTTCTGTTCGTTTCCATCAGCAGACACGAATGGTAAGTTTTAAAAAGCGTAGCCAATATAATCACGGTAGTTTGAGCCGAATGAGACATCAGGATAGGCAACGAGGTTGCCGGACGAAATAACGAAGGACGGAAGGATACCGTACTGGACTCAATGTTAACGTTGTGTGTATGTTTTTTGTCATTGTTGTTTTCTACTAGACTGCTTTAATGATGTCTTCTATCAGTTCTCTCCTCGTCCTCCAGTACCACATTGGCTACTTGGAACATAAGCAATAACTTTGAGCTTGAGGTACCTTACATGGACGGAGCCCGTGAAGACACAAAGCTCTTTGTGTGAATTGTCACTGGAGCCATGTTGGGTGTTTCCAGCCATGGCGTGTCTGCATCAGCCTCTTGGGAAGGGGGTGAACACCTCGGAGCATGGCCTGGAGGTAGTGTTACACTGACTGTATGCTTAGTGGCGGCTGGTGAAAAGATCACGTTCACACAGAATTCGCCACTGGCTGCCTGCGCGAGTACCCGAGGGTGGCCTTCAGCATTCTGTCGACGAACTGAAAGTGCCCCTATTTTAACGGCGACGTTTTTATTTTCGCTAGTCTAATCGTACGCATCGCAAGTTCTCATGAGTTCCTGCATTCATCCCTGTATTACGCCCTCCAATACAGAAATGTGGCTACTGTGAATGCGTTTTTTTTTTCTTCTTATTTTTAAGCTTGGCAGTCAGCAAAGCAAAAGTTATTCTGTCGCATTTCTACCTAACATGGGGACGAAACACATTGTAGAACGCACTCAATGATTTCCTTCCGTGTTCTAGGTAATGCGCTGTATTTTTATTGAAGGCTCGTTTTTGTGAAATTTTGCCCCATGGCATTAAAGCCAGTTAGTTCAGTCCAAGCAAAGACCTTAGTCTCACGAAAGAAATTTCCGGTTGGGAGCTGATGGTGGCATCGCCAGACTCAAGCATCGTACATAGCTTCACGACCTTGGCAAGCTCGGCACTCTAGCGTCGACAATGTATCGCACGGCGGGTGTCGAAAATTGCAGGACAGGGAGGTAATCGGCAGGCGCCAGGAAGACAAGGGGCCGGCCAAAACAAGCAGCTTACCTCCATACGGGCCACTGTAGTCTCTCGGCCACGCGCAAGTGACTGCTGGGGGGAACGTCACCCCAATAAGATTACCCAGAGGACAGAGAAGGAGGGCGACGCGCTGGTGCGACGCACCGTCACGGTCGAGGAGAAGCGGAACAGGCTCCTGGCGGGACCGCTGTAGCAGTGGCCATAGGTGCGAGTCGGGCACCAAAGCATAAAGCGACGATGGCCTGACTTACCCGCATCATACGCTCGTTACGTTTGCGGGACGCGGGGACTTCCGTTGTCTGGCGAAAATGGTTCCGCACGGTGACCCCGCCAATCACGAGGCGGTGCGCGCCCGTAAAGTTGCACAGGCACTAGCGGGACATGCGAACTTTCCTGATGTAGCATATAATTCTGGATTTTTTTTTTACCGCAGAGTGTTATCCATGCCTGCCAGCCAGCAAAGTTTGTTCGCACACACGTGCGTACGGGCATGAGCTGTCACCATTGCCCTCACCACCGTCTTTGTCTCCAAATGCAATCTCCCGGGAGTGACAGAGGCAAGTTGTCCCAGCCGTTAGCAACATGGGGTGCCCAATCATTAGGACCTCAGTCCCACTCACCAGAGACGGCACATTGTTCGCCCTGCTCCTCTCTACCGACGGCAGCAATACGAAGAGTAATACCGAGGTCTGTTCCCCGTGAGGAAGTTTCGCGCACTCGCAAGCAGACACCTGAATTCTTGGTCGAATGTAGCATTTAAACACCCCGTTCGACCTTCAGCTCTTCAGTGAAGCCCTATTTTTCTTGAGAGAAAAAGGACCAGAATGTTTAACAGCGAAAGTCATCATACCTGCCAAACAAGGCGTTCGTCGAGGTATGTCGGTACGGTGGTCATCAGAAAACAGTACAGCTGTAGGACCAGACAGGTTAAGAGGTGGGCGCGCACTCTGTGAAGGAATTGTGAAGGAACAGAGAAGCAAAGATCCCGTCGCATCGCACCACGTTCCGCCAGTGGATGAGGCGAAGCCATAGCAGCATGCATGCCGTAAACTGGGGCGGCCGCGGCAGCAGCGGGGAGATGGCGTCGCCAGTCCGATCTGCCGAAACACCCGCTCAACTCGCCGCCCACGAGTTCAGTGTTCGCGCAGCGAGGCGTCCATATATACATGGTAGCGTCGGCCTTCGGAAAGCGTGTCGTAAGGAAAACGTGAGGTCCTTCGTAGGGCTGGGGTGGATGCTACAAGCAAGAGGCACAGCATTCGCACACGTTAACGGAAGTTTTGAGGCCAGGGCCGGATTAAGGTGGGGGCTACGGGGGCTGCAGCCCCGGGCCCCCAGCTGTCAGGGGCCCCGCTCAATCATATGAAAAATATTTTGAGTGTGCTCACTGCCCGCATTGAAAGTTGAAAGTAAGAGCTTCAACCTCACCTTCACACCGAAGCTGACTTAACTCGTGACAGGTGAGGAAGAGTGGGGGGCCCTTCCCGTTGTGGTTGACGACCTTCGAGTCCATTTCAATTTAATTTAGTTATTCCTACTCCTCTTCCTTGTTTCCCGAGGTTACTGAGAAGACGTCTTGGGCCAAAAGTCGTGGGTACACAGCTTGACCGGGCCTATGGAGCCACATAACAAAGGCCCCAAGCTCGGCTCCGGTCTTTTCCGGCACAGGTCGTTTCGGTAGTCTTTTTGGTACACGGACACTGAAGTACGCGGACGTTTCGGCGCGCGCAAGTTTCGGTATAAAAAAGGGTCAGGCATGCAAACAATGAAATAATGTGTGAAGAACATTGTAAATTGTTTAAGCGTGAGGGACGCCACAAATTTCAATGCATAGCGCTTGACAAGGAAGTTCATTGCGATGACGACCCGTTCAATAATAAAGCTAGTGGATTAGTTGAATCGCATAAGCGTGATTGATATCGACTCGATATTTCTCGCTGAATGGTCATCGTATATATGGTTATTTAAATGTTCAAAGGTTGTGTAGGCCAGTCCCGGGGTCGTTCGGCTTCAGCCAGCGCCTCTGTGCTGTAGCCTCTGCAGGCTGTCTGAGCAACAAGCGTTGCGGAAGCTACATGTCCGCGCGACTCCATTCGTAGCGTAATTCTCTAGACGCCACTCCGTGTGGACGCAGAGGCAGCCGGGCCAGCCCGACCCTAGTGGCTCCCTTCGAGCTGGGGAATCAGCAGGCCTAGACGGTGCGAAGAGCTCAGGCGTGGACGCCAAACGAAGCAACAAGAACGCCTGTTTCCTTTCGGGATGACGAAAGCTGTGTCCACTTAAAAACGCATCCTGCGTGCGGCCCTTTTAAGCTGTTTGTCCCCGAAAGCGCCTTTCGCTTTGGAATGAGACGCCGGACGGCGCGGACCAAAGGGCGGCCCGGAGATCTGGTCCCGCTTGTGCGCGGCGGCTGCAGGAGGAGAGGAACCCCCGAAGGAGCGCGGGAAGACAGTGGACGCGGCAGACGTGCTGACCACTCGAAAACGAGAAGTACACCCATACTCGCCTCTGTCGTAGACCCCGAATCTGCACGAGAAGCTTTAGCGTGTTTCCACAACGACCCGACTGATCGACAACGAACTACTCACTGCTGGAACTGTTGCGCGGCACCGACTGGAGCAGCAACGCGGGGGTGAGCAGAGGCATTCTATCCCTATTAAACTGTTGTCTGATGCCATCTCTCGCACTCATCTGTCGCTCTCCAACCCAAAGGGGACCCGCTAATGTGTAACGGCTTGCCGACTAGCAAGACCATCACAGCTGCGCAACAGGAGTTCATCGCCGCTGAAAGGTCGACGGCCATGCGCAAACCCACGCACGAAGCGGACCGCTCTCCAGCCCAACAAGCGACATTTTTCTGCTTATCGTCTTTGTGCCAATCCGGCTGCGATAGGAAGGTTGCGTTGCGCGACACATCTGAGCCCCCCCCCCCCCGCTTTCTCGTCTGCGCGGGTAACCTACATGATTTTGGCCCGTAAGCCGTGGCGGTAAACTGTTTGGCATATGTCTGTGAGTGACAGCTGCCTGCGCGGACTTTGAGCCCTCCCATATATGCAGGTGGAAAACTCTAAAATAAAACTAAAACCTTACAGGCTTCATAAAATATGCTTCTTGTAAGAAAATACTCTTCTGTACCATGTCGTGTGCAGGCCGACACAGCCTTTCGATTAATTGTGAATCTGTGATAGATCGGCAATCAAACCATACTATTTTTTACTCCTGATAAAATCCGTTATATAATCCTAGACATCAAGCCAAGAAATTAGTTTCCGGAAAGCGTAAAATTGTTTATAGTTTATCACTGATCAGAGAGCATAACACCGGCTTCAAAAACTTTCGCTATATAAAGGCGGAATCTTTATCATCACAAACATCATCATCATTAGGGCCCCAAGGACGCAGTAGTCCCGGGCCCCAAAGTTTCCTAATCTGGCACTGTTTGAGGTTGGGGCAATGAGGTCATTAGAGAGCAGAATTGCATCATACACGGTTTCATTTGCAACCACCCTTACATCTCCCTCGGGTGGCAACATCAGGGAAGTGGTGTTATTTAAAATTATTTATATGTGTAACGATTACACACCTACAAAGTGCAGTACCATCATCCTGCTTCTACACCCCTTAGATTTCGAACAAGTGAGGGATCAGGTTGGATTTAGGAAAAAGCTTACTCTGAATTAGGTTTGGTCGTGAATCAATCAAAGGCTTGCGACGAATCAGATTCATGCCAGTAACCTTGTAATGGAGAATTTTGCAGAGTACGATTGTTGCAAGGGATTTATAGGTTAGTTTCATTCAGTAACCACCGCCGCAACAGGGACGAGCGCTACTATTTATTGCTGGCTCGGCATCCTTTCGCACAGGTTGACTTCGCACAGGACGTGTTTTGCAGTAGCTCCGTACTGTATATGGCTAGCTGTCCGAGGATTTTTCGTTCGTATGTATGTATGTATGTATGTATGTATGTATGTATGTATGTATGTATGTATGTATGTATGTATGTATGTATGTATGTATGTATGTATGTATGTATGTATTTATTTATTGTTCATTGGAAAGGGAAGATCCACTAACAGGCGTAAATTGTCTCGCCTAGGGGGCGGGCACCTGAACGCCTGCTGGTGTAGGGGGGGGGGTGGGGGGGGAGGGGATAGGTAGGAAATAATACATAGGAATAGGAGGATCTCACACACCCCACGCGCCCAGCGTCTTCGCCGACCTCCGTTCCGCACGTGGCGGCCTGGTCCACTTGATGATCATGCGAGGGGTGGCCGGGTGTGGAACCGATAGGTCGTGCGTCGCAGCAACACCAGCGTGAGCCTGTGGAACCAGCTTAGCTCTGGGCCGATTGGTGACGCTGCGCCGGAGCCGCTTGATAAATATACATGTGTCACATAATGTGTATACCGTGTGTGTGTCATTGAAGCAGCAGTAAGCATGATAATCAAACTAATCCTAGACAACCAGGAAAGCTAAGAATAACAAGCTGAACCTTAGCTCACGCTACGTATATCCTGGCATAGCCGAGCTAATCCACTGCTAATTTTTTCTTGAGGTACTTTATGCGCCTTCACTTATCATCATCATCGTATTGTGATACCCATTGTGTAAAGTTTGTTTTCCTGCAGCGCATTTTTACGCGGGCGACCCACGCCATCCTTGAGGCATAGAAACTTTCGCTTTAAAATATAAATTAACTGTGGGGCTCTCCGATTGCGCGCCAATACACGAATTATAGAACGAACAAATGTTAGCGTTGGATTTCCAATTGGCTTTGTCCAACACGTTTTTATGGGTGTATGGATCGTGGGAGTTTGCTTATAGGCAAGGCAATCGGGCGAGATCATGGGGCGTTGGAAATGAGCTAGTTACCGACATGCTATTCATGTCCTATCAGCCCGAAGCACAGTGTAAGATAGCGGCTCGAAGCCAGCTGCAAACGCAGCGAAAGATTAGTTTGCTTTGAGACCCAGACTAACGCGCTTGTCGCCAGGAGCGGTCCGTTATCTTTTCGAGAACAATGCGTATGGTATGGTTTTTGCGAACTATTTGCGTTCATCTTCGGGGAGGAACGTGCTGCTGCAGCTGTACCTGTGTTGTGGGTGGCCTTTCATTGTCTATTTGCAAAAACGGATAAGCACAGTGCCCGGTTAACAGCCCTAGCAGATGAGCTGTGCTACTGTTACGGTTGCCCATGAAGGTATTTTTTTTTCAACCGCAGCGCTGTTGAAGCTTTTCGTTCCGCCGTCCAGCGCTACCAGAAAAAAAAATACCGAGAAAAATTACCGAATGAACGTGAGCGTGCGCCTCGTGAGGAGTACCCGGCGTCTTCCAGGCTTCCGTGTGGGCTTGCGCCCCGTGAGGAGCTCACAAAAAATACCAAAAAATACCGAGCGCACGTGCTCCTCGTGAGGAGCGCGTCAGCCAGCTCGACATTTGAGAGCACTCTGCCCAGTGTTCGGGGCGCGATCTTTCGCGTGCTGTTGCCCTCTCCACTTCTAGTGCGTTCGTGTCTGAAGTGGGAAGTACAGACGCCGAGTTCGCGCTACAGACACCGAGTTCGCACTACAGACGCCGAGTTCGCGAAGCCGGTTGCCGCGGGTTCTAGCGTGTGCTAACGCGGTCCACTTTGGGAGAGATGTGAAAGGCTGCTCACAAAACGTTTCGGGCCTGCCAGTCATGGAGACCTTTCAGCGGCAACTTCGGAAATCCATTTTAAGTGCAACAGCCAGGAAGGGAGAGCGGCCGCCAGCTCTGCTGTTTCTCCAGCCTTGCAACAGTAGTGAAAGGTGCGTCAATTTCTTGTTGTTGTTGTTGTTTTGCTTGCATACCAATCTTATGCGTGCTATTCTGATTTTGTAGTGTTTTGAAAAAATGGTGAAATGGTGAAAATTTTTCTTCGTCGATTTTCGAGAAAGCAAAAGTTGTTAGAGGGAACGAGCTGGTTCTTGCGTAATCACCGAAACAAAAAATGTTTACGAGAACTTGAACTAAAAAACACGCAGTTTTGATTTTTCGTCACTCTTCCTGGGTCTTTTATTATACGAAGGTGCGAAACTCCAATAGGTACTATGTATCAAAAATTAAGCCCTAATTTGCTTCTTGGTTCCGCTGCCTACGCACTCTGCTACTACTCACAAGAAGTTGAGATTGCAAAGAATACACCGCAATCTTCAGAGCAGTAACGAAATCGGCCAGAACTGTAAAAATATTTAAAATGGCCTGTTTTTTATTACCATAGGAAGTTGTATGACTTTTGAAAAAGTGAGGAGGAGGAATAAACGTTTGTTTTCAAATTTAGAGCAGATGGGTGGCCGTTTTAGTCTAGGTAGCCGCGTGCTTTTGCTGTTCGGGTAGCCCGTTGGATGAGGTTTTGCTGGCCCTGCAAGTCCGAGCTGATCAGCGCGCATTCCCACAGCTCGGGAGTAGGTGGGGGGAGTGGGGAGGGGTGGTGTGGGCCGAAGAATAGGAGGGAGGGGGCTTTGGCTGGGTGTGGCAGTGAGGGCAGTTGTAGGTGTAACGGCTGGGGGAGATGTGAGACAGGATGGTTCCGTTGTAGTATGTATTTGTTTGGAGACATAGCCAGATGCGGGATTTTTCGTTGGTGAGTGCAGGGTCTGGAGGAGAATATTTTCGGCGGGTGTGTCGGGAGTGCGATAAGATATCGGAGTAGGTGGCTAGTAGTGGGTGCAGCGTGTCTGTCAGGGTGTCCAATTCACCCTGTCTCGTCGGGAGTGCCCGGTAGTAGGGCCACTAGATCAGCTTATTTAGTGGCTCTACCCGGTAGCGGAGTTCACGGGCCACATTTGTGGGCTGCCTCATTTCCAAGGAGGGAGGCATGACCTGGGGTCCAGACGATTGTGATGTTAGGAGGGGATACTAGGGCTTGTAGGAGCTCGAGGGCAGGTAGGGGAATTCTTCCTAGGAGTTATCTTCGAAGTGAGCCAATTTATCCAACTGTTGAACGCGATATTTCCACCGGCAGACATCGCAATGTCCAAAGAAATGAGGGAACTAGTGGTAATTGTACACGAGAACTGCATTCCTAGGCGGAGTTTAGAATTTATATGTATAAAAGAAATTAGGTTCTCACCGCGTGCTGTTATCTCCTGCGAATATAACAGACGCGTCCATTTTTTCTGTGCTTAATAGACTTTCGGCACTGCTGAAATGCCTTTAGCCAAACCACTACGAAGCAAGTACAAATCTGCCCACATCTCACTGTGCTGACTGCTACGCCCTTAAAGTGATGTCGAATTCTTTTTATGGTATATTCCGTAAGAAACTCTTCCAAAGACGCACGGACATCGGTAATGCTTTTTAGTTTTTTTGCGAACGTGGCGTTAGTACGTGCGCATGTTATACGTGCATGTAATACACTTGAAATGGTTACTACAGGCGCAAGCAATGAGCACCGCAAGTTAACCCCTGGAACAAGATCAGAAGCCGAACCTGCCCGAGAGAGCTCTTAGAGAGAGCGTTGTTCTGTTGAGTTTCCCGCATGGAAGTGCTTCGTCGCCTCTGCTCCGTCCCGTCGGCTGGGTGGGGCTGATGTCTGTATCCGCAACCCTGCGATCTGCCTAAATGTATTTGGAAGCCAGCCGCATTGCTTGCGTAACTATTTTTGTGTGTGTGTGTGTGTGTGTGAAATAAGGCCGTCTCGTACCAGTATTATAGGTAATCATTCACACGCCACTCTAATAGTTTCCGAGGCTATGATTAATAAACAAAACTTTATAAGACATTTCTAGCATTTATGCAGATCGTGCTACTTTCACGATTATTTCTTCTAAAAGTATAGAGCGATCTGAACGCTCTATTGAGCAGTTAGCAGCGAAGGTGAAATCTTTTTGCACGTGATACGTTTAGGACCAAGTTCTACCAGGATCCGCCGAGAGGGATGCCATCAAATGCAACCTTATGGCTAGGAAGTTATGAAATCTGTTCACACAGAAGTCCTGGAGAGTTATACAAAGTGATTGTGTTTTAGTACGCAAAATTTTTGCTGTAGGCTAAATACAGACTTTGTATAATAGTTTTGCTTAGCTCCCCCAAAAAAAGGTCCTGGGTGAAAAATGTTGAGTATTGGAACATGTCATACTGTATTTAGTGGGTAACTAGCGTCGTGATCTGAATCATCAGCGGGAAGCTAATGAGGTAACTGGAATAATATCAGCAGAGTTACAAGGTGAGTGATCAAGCTTAGTAGGGTAGGACAAAAACCCTGCGTGATTACTGAAATCACACATCAAGCGAAAAAAATATCTTGTAAGAAATAGCAAAAGCTGCGATCACATTTTAGCGGTGGTGATTCCTCCTGATAATGTTGACCCCCTTTTATGTAACGAACTCCCATAAGTACCTTATCGTTTTCGTCGAATGGGTTCTCTGAAAGTTTATGCAGAACACTTACATGGAGGCAATGCATTGATACATCATCCGAACTCGGCGTGCCTATCAGGAGAGCCATTGGATTACGCCGCGTGGGCCAAACAATGAGGCGAGCCCACTGCGATAACGAACTTGGAGAACCAAAGCTCAATGACCGAGAGCTAAAGAAGATACAGAAAGGAGGCAGCAATATGTCTAGATGGAAATACCCTTTCTGCAGTTGCAGTTTGACGTGCATGCGCCACGCGAACAAAGGTTATACTGCCTGTTACTGCAACTGCCTTTTTCATGCCGAGGGGGCAAGAAGCAGTTTTGTCTTCAAGGAGTGAGAAAAGGACGGTGCCGAGTTTTCTTTCAGTAAGAGTGGCACCGACGACCGTACGGGTACTTCAGCGCTACCGTCCAACTCACCGAGTGGTGATCGCTTGGACACCTGCCCATGCCTCTGTAACGGGCAACAACTTCGCCCACTAACAGGCTCGCGAACATGGCCCACCGAACCACGAGGTCACCGCAGCTCCGACGCCACTTCTGGCCTATCAGGACATTACTCAATTTTACCGGTCCACCAGACAAAAATTCCCGTGCTCTCACCCATCCCTCAGCAAAACTCAGGAAATAACACTCCGACAATTACAAGCAGGGACGTACGTACACCAGGTTCGAGTGAATTTATTTTTTCCCACGCAGTACACCGCTCTATGAATTTTTTTTTTCCCTAGCTAGGTACCCTCCGGCATATAATTGTGGAATGCGCTCACAACCCCTCCCTACCACCCCTTTCCCCCCGTTCCTTACCTGAGCTGTGGGAAACACTGCTGACAAGCTGTCAACCGGAGGACCAGACTTTCCTGGTGACACGGGCTAAGACGGCTTGGGCAACGCATGGATTCCCGGGCTAGGCATGGAGGAAAAAAAAGTTAGGAGACGGCATGACGTCACGCAGCTAGCCTTCGCAAGCCCAGGTCCGTTGAAGCCGCTCCCTCCGCCGTTTCCCTTTCTCAAGCCGCCGCAGTCGGCCCTCCAAGGTCGGGTGGGCCGGCGGCGGCGGCGGTCTCCGACTCCGGGGCATCTCTCGTGCCTCCATGCTCTCGTGTTTCGTTGGCGGTAGCTGTTCCCCGTCCTTCCTGCATTTGTCTGCTCGGCGATCTCATGCCCGTGTGCGGGCAGGAGTGCCGCGTACGTGCGGAAGACAAAAGCCGTGGGAAAAAAAAACCAACATATAGCAGGCTTCGCGACAACGGGCCGCAGAGCAGTTTCGAGCAGACGAAATTGAAGAGCGCGGCGGCCCATACAGAGGCGGTGCGGTGGGGTCACGTGGTGCAGTGACGCCTGGGCCGACTTCGATTTTACTTTTTATGTATAGGCTTCACGTTTCTCCGGCGGCGCCGTCTTCTAACTTTTTCTTCCTCCATGGGGCTAGGGGTTTCACTCTCACATTTGAGCTCATTAAAATTCTCTCTCTCTCTCTCTCTCTCTCTCTCTCTCTCTCTCTCTCTCTCTCTCTCTCTCTCTCTCTCTCTCTCTCTCTCTCTCTCTCCCCTCCCCCTCTCTCTCTCTCTCTCTCTCCCTCCCCCTCTCTCTCTCTCTCTCTCTCTCTCTCTCTCTCTCTCTCTCTCTCTCTCTCACGCAGAGCATTCTCCCTCGGGCCTGATTGGCGTCATTTTCTAATGGGCTTCATGCGCGTATTTGTACATGGTGTAAAGCGTTGTGTTGGGATTACTGAGCAGCGCGACGGTAAGCTAAAAAAAATTGTTTTAAAACCGTTATAATTTTCTTTTTGCCATCATATTTCAGCTGGAAGATGCACCTTCTCGCTTTGTTATGTGCTTTCAAAGCCGATGCTGTGATAATTCGTCAAGCGTGAGGCAGCCAGGTCGTGTAGTTCGCTGTGGTAAGCATAAACTAAAACGGAAAAGGACTTTTTCCCCAAAATGGCGGCCACCGGGCAAATTTTGTTCTAGTTGAAACTTTTTGTAGTGAGTTATTTGACATAGCCGCCCGTTGTACACCTCTTCTTAAAAAATGGCGCAGCTTGCACTAGTGGTGCAAGGCTGGAAAAACGGCGGAGCTGGTGGTCGAACTAGCTCCTTCTAATTTTGCTAACTTTTGCTAGGTTTTGCTAGGCTTTGCTAAGTCTTGTTCGGTTTTGCGATGTTCTTGCTAGGCTATAGGCTATAGGCTAAGTTTTGAGGAGCGAGGCCAAGTTCAGACGCATTTGCCTTCCGGTCGGTCCCCCACATTGACAGTGGATCTTAGGGGAAAGAAGCTAGGTCGACCCCCAGCTCCGCTGTTTCTCCAGCTTTGCACCATTAGTGCAAGCCGCGCCAAATTTTTGTGTGTGTGTGTGTTCTAGTAGCCCAACAAAGACTATCCCCTTTAAAATAGCATAGTAAGGGGTGCGCATAAGCATATGCCCCTTGTGCTCACCCTCTAGCAGGCGCGAAAGCCTGTTTCACTGTTATAATAACCTGTCTGCGGCGGTGCACCCTTTCCAGGCGGCGCTGTTTTTTTTCTTTGTAGTGTTTTCAGCTAACGTCAACGGACTAACCTCAAGCTTAAACAGCTCCTCTGTTAAAATTACCTCGTGAGTACTTAAACTGGCAGCCCCCCTCCCCTCCTCCTTACCGCCAGGATCGTTCAGCCCGGGAGTAACCGCGATGTCTGCAAAACACAAACGAGGCTTAGTTAGTCGAGAACGACGCAGGTGTTCAGGTGGTGCTTTCAGCAACAGACGACCATTAATTTCGCCAGCTGACAAAATCGCTCTGGCGCAGATGATCTGACGCCCCTTCACCTCGTATTCGGCGTGCACTAGACACAGCTATCATGTAAGGCCATAGAGAAGCAGCAAAAGCGACGCAAGTGTTAAGTCGCTCGTGCACTTGGCGTCACCGACACGCAGCATGGGCGTCTTCACCAACATCACGGCCGTCGCATACGTAGCCCGGACAATATCGGAGTAACATTCAATATCGCACTGTGAGCACACTTAATCTGAATAACCTGAATACGCTGTTTAACACTCGTGTCTCAATGTCTGGCCCATTTCAATACAATTTCTCAACAGGCCGGCACAGCATCGTTACCAGGTAGATCGTTAAAATAACGGTTTTGCATGCATTGTCAGGTTGACCGTTATGGTGGCAGGTACGCCTTAATGATTGTCAGATTCCTTTCGTTACCACTTTGGCGCTCACTTCACATCTACGATAGAACAATGGCGCTACTTTACCAACCATTACCGAATCGTGTAGCTGCGCGTAAAATAGTATCAACAAGCGACCTAAGGACGATCAATATAATCAATCTGTGACTTCTATTCGTTTTGAGACATCCTAAAGCACTGAATTCCTTTGTACGTCGAGAATCACTTTTAAAAATTCAATTACTGAGTAATTAATTGAGAGAGAGAGAGAGAGAGAGAAGCACTTTATTAGAAACAGAGTGTTTAGCCGGCGTATAAAATCGCCTTCATGCTACTCTGTCAGGGGAGGGGGAAAAGGAAGAAAGGCCCAAGAGAGGGGAGGGCGGGAAAGAGATACAAGCTGAGAGATCAACGAACTTAGGTAAAAACTTATGTATGCATGTATGTATGAGTAATTAATTGATGTAATACTTATACTATATAGTTACTATGTTATATGCTATATTATTACTACTAAGTAATACCATATACTTACTAATACCATATACTTACTTCATAGGGGTGTCACGGTATACCCTACACTCATTACCGTGGCAGAGGTTGAGAGACCGTGACATAGTCACCAAGACACATATCGATGCCCATTCGCGCACGACCGCGGATTCCTCTGGTATACCAATACCGTTTATGCCGAATGAATGTTTCAATAAACCTTGAATACGATAAAACAGTTTCTTTATGTTGACGTTGCAAAAAGTGAGTGATATCTATATGACAAATATATATTTAAATGGCTGACATATTTATTCATCCTTGTTAATATCAGCAGCCGGTTTACATCTGCTTCAGAATGAACGCCTTTCCCATAAACAACAGGTTCTCTCCAGTGTTACCCGAATAGTCCTTGGCCGGCGCATTTTCCTATCTCGTCCATCGGTCCAGTTCTGTCTACCACTGGACAGCGGTGGCCAACCGGGTTCTGGACACCGACCAAGATGAGGGAGGAGACATGCCGAGGGACCCATATGAGATGGCTAGGCGGTTTCCCCTGCTTCTTCTTCGGAACCATAAACGGTCTACCCCTCTCGTGTGCTTCCAATAGAAGTTTCGACCACGCTCAGTCAGTGTATATATATACTGTTTCAGGGGTACTGTTTGCAATAATAACAGCAACTACCGGTACTCGTCTGATGTTGTGAAGCTGCTACGCTTCAGCCCATAAGGGACAGGCAACAGACCATTCGCGCAAGATTAGGTCGCCTAAACGTCTTTCTATTACGGTGGTCGACGCGCCTGCGGATAAAGTGCAATGGACAACGGATTATCGGTACCCGTCATGATATTTATGTGGATGAGGTATTGTGCTGCTGAGTACGAGTCCGCGGGATTAATTAACCAGCCGCACGGCTGTTTATTTTTCTTTTTTTTTTCTGGTGGAGGCGATAAACGAGGGCATCCGTATAAGTAGGTGTACGTTAAAAATACCCGCATGCCCTAAATTAATCCGTAGCTCTGCAGTATGGCGGTCCTCGTGGCCCATTGGTGGCTCCGACGCGTGAAATGCAAATTTGGACGTGTTTTCGGGGCCTTCAGGTTTCGTCTCTTATCCTTTGTGAAAACAAACCAAGGGAAGTTCAATAAAGGTTTCTGAAGTACGGTGAGTAAAATCACTATTTTATCGGTGCCTGCGCCTGAAGTTTCGTAAGTCACGCGTAGCCAATGCAGATGTATGTGCCAAATACTAGATTGAAATAGCTCTCATCGGACATACCATTAGCTTCCGTGCTTTCCTCTCTGTCTAAACTATAGACAGAGTCTTATAGGAATGCTTGTCGAAGCTTCTCCTCGAAGATATTCCCTGTTTGCTGAGGGTTAGCGCAAATCTTCCCTCTCAAGCCACAGAAAAACGTTTAACCTACAGGAAACCCGTACACGTAAAGCTGAGCATAGCACTGGCGGTGTACTAAAGGCTTGACTGTTGTGCACAACCGACCTAAGGGTTTAGATAAAGCAATTATACCGCTGATGCACCACTCGCACAAGCACTGCTGCAGGCGAGCTGAAGGACCTCGCATCTGTGTTTTGCTCCTCTCAGTCTTATCATTCGTCGGCAGTGAGTTTGCCCCGACGTTTCTGTGCCTTCACACGCGACAAAAAGCACCTCTCCCTCCTTGCGCTTTGGTCTTCTTTTGCTGGTGTCGGCTGTCTCTGTATACGCAGACAAATCCAACGGGAACCATGATCAGTGAAACCCCGACATTAAACTGCTCTGTCGACTTGGGCAGCCATCATCATTTCACTCGTAACCGGCAGGGGGCGCAACAAAATAGAAGGTTTAGTCCTTCATGTTAAATGAAATGGTGGGGAGTCACGGAGGCATAATGTGAACACACACGCACATGCACATTCACGCACGCACACTTACGCACACACGCATACAAACGCCCGCATGCGCGTACATGCACACGCATACGCGCACACGAAATGTTAAAACCAAATGGGCAACGAACAACGCGAAAGCAGAACAAACGGACAAGTTAGCATCAGGAAAATACAAGGGCTGACTTCAAACTAGTCCCTTATAGATAACAAGCGCCTGATATACTCTAACTAGTTCAAAGCAATTAAACATGAGCAAATCATCACGTAATGGAGAGGCAAGACGAACACAAGAAAAGCACCACTTGCACAAGAGCAAAATATTCCACAATACTGCCGCACATTGCTGTTCAGTGTTCACACGAAGGAAGAGATCATCATTGCCATCAGCAGATTACAGAGCACGTGACAAAGATGTCAAGTCTTTCTTATCTCATGTCCTAACTCTCGGATCTGCAACCGAGATCGCGGAAGTTGTCTCCTTTCGGCGCTGTATCACGACGCGGGGCGGAGAAAACGGGGGAGATATTCTTGTTGGATCTCCTTTCGTTGCTGACGTCGTACACGCCCCTTCCTCGTGAGGGCAGCTCTATACAGATACAGACGAGAGGTGTGGGAGCATTCTCTTTTTGACGACCGCGGTATCTTGTCCGGAGCCCTAAATCGGAGATAAACGAAGACTTAGGAGAAACTCAACCGCTCGGCAAACCTCGCCACGAATGTGGCCGCCAACCACGTTGGCAACTTGTAATGGGGCTACAGGTATAGCATCAATGACAGCGCTTTATTCGCCGCGCGAGAATGACGCAGAATGTCGAAGGACGGGACTGCACTATTAACTACAGCGGAAGACCAAAAGCACGAAGCATGTATCAGACAGGTCTCTCCCTTCCGCAACACGCAAGGGGCCGTCTGGTCAGAACAGATGTTTGTGGACTGCGCGGACAGCCGCCGACATTTCCCGGTTCTTTTTGCGGCTCGCGTTACGCACTGCCGTAGTGCGTCACGTCCTACAACACATACGCTCGGAGAACACATTCGTCGCGTTCCCGGCACCGGCGACGGCTGAGTGTGTGCAGAACGGAGAGGAGCCACCACGTATGTTGTCATTGCCGCGTCGATACGAGGGCACGTCGCGATAATCGCATATGCGCAAAGGGACTGAACAAAGAAAAAAAGAAAGAGATAAAATCGGAGAAGGGAGATAGCGGGCCGAAGCCGGGAGGTGACGACAGCTCGCGGCCGGACAACCGTAGCAGAACCAGCGGCCATTGATTCCAAGCGCGGCCGGTTGGGGCGGGCTTCTGGCCTGTCGCGCCGAGAGATCTGCGCGTTGTGCCTGCCATGGCGCCTGGAGGTCTGCTCGGAAGGCTGCTGATCGTCGCTATTGTGTCCCTCTTCGACGCGGTCGACCAAACGGATGCCGATGATGGTGAGGCGAAACGCTTCCTTTTTTTTTTTTTTTTCTAGCTTATAAGTTATCGCAGACGACTGTTGGGTTTCATTATGTATTGGTTAGGGGGATGGGTTGGGCTAGGTTTTGTTAGAATAGGTCAACTTGGGTCGGGTCAGGTTGCGCTGGATGGCTAGATTAGGTTGGGTTGGGTTGTCACATACCACTGGGATCAGCTACAGCAGCAAGTGGAATTGTTGGTGCGGAGATTTCCGGCAAGCAGTACATTAACGCAGAATGCATAAATCTCGTCGGGGGCGAGAGAGGGAGTACTGTAGTTGAGAGCACATAGTTCGGCTCTTAAATAACAGGTTAAACCAGCACTCGTTTACGTTGCAGGGACCTGCCAGAGCACGTAAGGACGAGCAAGGCGATACACGCCAATATCATGCATGATGACCTCCAATGAGGCAGCCTTGTCAAAGTCTATCAGAAAAGGCTACAAAAATTGGTGAAGCCTGTGAGAATATAGTATGTTGTAAAGAGTACAGTCAGATACATCTCTTGTTAGTACTGCCAATGTCGTTGAATTGTGCATCATACATCCAACAACTTTAAGTAATGAAAGCATCGCAGCAGGTAACATAAGTTGTAAAAAATGCGGCCGGAGTCACTGCGGGTTTTGTCTCTTATTTTTCTATACAGAGTTTTTCGTTCTTTAATTTCTTTTTTCTGGGAATATGTTTTATTTTCTTTGCTTTCGAATATTTCTGAAGTCGGCATTGTCTTTGTTCAGTTGCTTTCGCCTCTATTGTTTTGTTTTGTTTGGTTTATTTTTTTCGTTATTACAAAAGTTCCTCCTCTGTTTGCGCTCTGGCGCCATGATGACAACGTATCTGTGCGTACAGCGGCAGGTCAAAGCAACATGCCTAGTTATCGTTGTTTCCGAGCCATCTGCGCCGCGAAATGTAGCGCTCATGACGTGACGTCATCCGCAAGCTCACTTTATTTTCCAGTGCGTAGAAGTTTTGAGTGGTTCCCGAACAGTCAAGGACTGCTTTTTCACTGGAAATTCTATTCGTAAAAGAAGTTTGGAGCTGCTCTGGAGCAGTTCTGGGCAGTACAAAATGACAAATGGAGGAGTCCATGAATCTTACAACGGGGGCAGTCCATGGCACATCTTCTGGCTGTCTCGCACGCGCTCCGATCGCCGCCGCCGAATTGAGGTGCGCCGTTGCTATGGCGACGTGGGAGAGTGTACGCGGAGCAGAGCCATTCCGACGCATGTATTGCCGACGCACGTTTCGCGTTGCAAAACGACAGACCAGCTGATCAGTCAAATAAGTTCACTCATAAATGCTCCACCAGGTGTAACGGGTAAAAGGAACAGCTGTCCCCACGCACGCGCGCACACAAAAGTCCGGTTATTTTCTGTTTCAGCATGGTGTATGAGTTACCTGAGTGGTGTGCAACGTAAAGCACCGAATATAACTTCGCGTACAAGAGGCTGGGGATAGACGTTATGTATTGCTCGAAACTCAGCCAGCCCTGTGGAACGTTAGTTGTGGATCTTCCCCATCGAAATCAGTTTTTGGGCAAGTGCGATGGCATTATCATTTGAAGCACGCAAGACTCGTAGTCACTGCCATGCCGCGAAAGAATGTCGCTTCCTCCGAGGTGTGGTGTGAGTAGTTCATGCTATAGTAACTTCCGTGAGCTCCTGATGGAATGCCAAGTATATATTGGTTCAACCACGGGAGAAGTATCCTCCGTGAGGAATCATATATATATGTTCTCCGCCAATAAAGCGGGAGAATAACACGTGAATAACTGTATAGAAAATTTCACGAGCCTCCCACGCGTCACTACGCCGGGCCCAGGCAAAATCAGCACTCACCACTACCCAATCGTATTGCCCGGGAGAGAACGTCATTTGGAAACTGCTACTACAGTCATTTCTAACTTAGTAAGCTTATGGAACTCCCGTGCGAGCAAGCGATCATGTGGAATGGCTTAGAGCTGATGCAAAAGAGCGGGAGTTGCAGCTCTTTTCTTGTCCGTTTCCATCGCTACAAGTCAGCGGAAGATTGCAGCAAAACGGTCTGTGCTATAAATAGGCTGTGCTGTAAATAGGCATCTACATGCCTTTTGATTTTTGCCACTTATACTTTTAAAAAGAAAATAACCTCACACAATAAGCATCGATTTTAAAAGCAGCGATAAAACGTGTTTTCTTATCTAAGGTATAAGCTTGGGCGTGTTGGTATAGCATTCTTGAAAACAGCGCAAAGGGACGAGGACGAGGCGTAGACGGGAAACAGCGCAGCGTAGACGGGACACAATTGCAGCTTCTGACAATTTATGGTAAATTATGCTGGAGGCTTCAGCATAATTTACTATAAATTATCACTATTATCGTTATCTAGCGCTGCAATTGTCGACCTTCCTCATCCCTTCATTTTGCTACCTACACCGCAGCACTTTAGTGTACTTGCTGTGGAGCACCCTTTAAAGGCAAGCCGAGACAACGACGATTTTGGCGCGGACAAAACATACACCCGACATGTTCTCTATAGCAGCCAAAGCTGTAAAAACCGCCATAGAAAAGAAAACAATTCAGCGACAGGGGTTGCAACCGAACATGAGTGCACGCCACACATTTAACGAGACTCCGTCCGTCTTCACAACGCGTTCGGACAATGGCCAGGCTATCGGCGCAATGCCTGTTTAAACGAACATACTGACGTTATGCGGTGACACCGCACCGAGAGGTTCGTATGTCGGTTCTAAGGCATCTCAAAATAGAGAGCTCCTGGTGATACCAGCGAGAGGAAAGACCTGTCGCACAAACTGTTGTTTTTAGTTGACAGAGGGCACTGACACTTTCATTTCTGACACGGGCACAGCTTTCTTTTTTTGCTCCAAAACACAATTTATAAATATTTTCGCATTCCGCACGAATATATATGATGTCACAATATATGGATTCCTGTGCTTCAAACAATAGCACGCGTATTCGGAACGGGGAAGTCAGGGGGTTCCCGTGAATCTGAAAAATGAAAGTGGTGGACAGCAGGCAAAATGGGCGTTGTTTCTTTTTATTTTGCGCAGATACGTTAAACATAAAAAGCAGAACACATCGGGGCCGAAAGCCAGGACATTCGGCGCCCGCCGTTGGTTTGTCGCAGCCTCCTAGAGTGTCACCATACCACAGGGGAGAGAAAGTTCCTATTGGCAGCAAGTAACTGACGTTCGACTAGGTCACAGTTTTTATGAAGAAGAACAGACGACTTGGTCAGTTGCCTTCGGGCGATCATGTTATTTGTTTTAGGGGGGCAAACAAAGTTTTCCAGAGTCTATATACCAGAGTCTATATTATATATATATATATATATATATATATATATTGCAGGAAAATATTTCTTGGACACCGGCAAGTCGTAGCAAAAAAAGAAAGACACACGTCGAAAAAAGAAAAGGTTTAACGTTTCGGCCGAGGGACCGGCCTTCGTCAGAATAACTGACGAAGGCCGGTCCCTCGGCCGAAACGTTAAACCTTTTCTTTTTTCGACGTGTGTCTTTCTTTTTTTGCTATATATATATATATATATATATATATATATATATATATATATATATATATATATATATATATATATATATATATATATATATATATATATATATACTTATAAGGAAGGGCATCAGACAATGAGACACAATCTCTCCAATGTTATTCAAAGCATGTTTACAAGAAGTATTCAGAACACTGGATTGGGAACAGGTGGGAGTAAGGGTTAATGGAGAATATCTCAGTAACCTCAGATTTGCTGATGACGTTGCCTTGACGAATTGAAAAGCATGCTTTCCGCACTGGACAAACAGAGTAGAACCGTGGGCCTGGAAATTAATATGCAGAACACTAAAGTAATGATCAATAACCTCGGAAGCACAGCGGTTTGAGATAGGCGGCGAGGCAGTGGAAGTGGTAAAGAAATATATCTGTTGTGACACCAGATCCCAACCATGAGGCAGAAATAATTCGAAGGATAAGAATGGGCTGGAGTGCATTCGGCAGGCATTCTCAGATACTGAATGGCAGCCTACCATTGTCCCTGAAGAAGCAAGTGTAAGACAGCTGCATTTTACCTGCACTCACGTACGAGGCAGAAACTTGGAGGCTCACTAAGAGGGTTCAACTTAAATTGAGAACGACTCAGCGAGCAATGTAACGGAAGATGATAGGTGTAACATTAAGGGACAAGAAGAGAGCGGACTGGGTCAGGCAGCAAACGCGGGTTAAGGACATATTATATTAGTAGAAATTAAGAAGAAGAAATGAACCTGGGCAGGGCATATGTAATGCGAAGGCAAGGTAACCGTTGGTCATTAAGGGTAACAGAGTGGATCCCTAGAGATGGCAAGCGTGGCAGGGGGCGGCAGAAAGTTAGATGGTCAGATGAGATCAAGAAGTTTGCGGGGATAAATTGGTCGCAGTTAGAACAGGACCGGGATAATTGGAGATTATTGGGAGAGGCCTTTGCCCTGCAGTGGGCGTAGATAGGCTGGTGGTGGTGGTGGTGATGATTATGATGGTACACCCTCTGGAGGTTCGTAGTCATCGTGCAACAGAGAATTTGAAGAAAAAAAGCCCAGTTTGCTAATGCGCACATGAGAGCAATTGTTTCCTTTTTAAAACCAACGAGATACCTGGTATGGGGGATTTATCCTGGCCGTCCTTATCACCACCCATCGTCAGTCTACCAATAGCCGAGGCAATCCCGGCTAGGGCAGATATGACGCATGGCTGGGTGAAGCCCCGGTCGCTATCAGCTGCGATAATGTTCCTGCGGTGAACCTCGACCGGCAGACTCTGACAAGGACCAGCGGCGAACGAGGCGATAGCGAAACAAAAGGAAGAGCACATCGCACGGGCGTAATGCGACCTCTGCAAATGTTTGGAACAAAACGTGGAGTTTAGAGCCTGCAGCGTACAACGACCAAGTCGAGCAAACATGATGATGGGAGCTCTGACCTCCAGCATAACAATGCAAATCTACGATGCGTAAAATCTGGCGCATGGAGATATCGGTTGTCACTGTTCCCTCTCAGGCATTGCTTCATTGCGCAAATTGCTTACCAATGCGCGAGCATTCCTACGCCGCTTCCCTTCACTGCAAGTTTTTTTTTTTTTTTTTTTTTTTTTGCGGCGTTCGCCAAGCTCACAAGGAACACTGCGCCAGGAGCGGACAAGATTACCGACAGAATACTCCGCAACATCCCAGAAAAAATCAAGGAGGATCTTCTCAACAGAATAAACGAGGTATGGGAGAGTGGAAGTATACCGGCGCCGTGGAAGCATGCCAACGTGACCATGATTCCAAAGCCCAACAAGCCTATCGGATTGTCTAAACTGAGGCCTATTTCATTGACCTCGTGCGTAGGGAAACTCATGGAGCACATGGTTCTGGATCGCCTAACCCTTCACATGGAGCACAACAAAATAAGGATCAGCGACTCCATGTACGGTTTCCGGCCGTACTTATCAACGCAAAGATATTCTACTACAGGTAAAAGAACAGGTCATTGACAACCTGAGCACGTCACAAAAAAGCGCCGTCCTGGCGCTTGACGTTAAAGGTGGATTTGATAATGTATCGCACGGGGTCATACTGAAGAACTTACAAGACTCCCAATGAGGGGTTTGGGCCTACAACTACGTTCAGGACTTCCTTTCGTCTCGGATGGCGACAGTGGGGCCTAGGAAAGCTACGGAGTGACAAATTCCAGGTCCCAGCAAAAGGCACCCCACAGGGCTCAGTGATCTCACCGTTACTTTTATATCGCGATGATCAAGCTACCCAACAAGCTAAATGCAATCCCTGCTCTTAGACATGCCATCTACGCTGATGACTTCATATTATGGGCAACCCGAGGGTGAACATGAAACCAACAGGATTCCCTGCAGGAACCCGTAGATCGCACCGAGGCATACCTCAACCACTGTGGACTTTCCGTCGCCTCAGACAAGTCGGAACTTCTGGTACTCAGGCAGAGTACGAGAGGCAGACCCCCGCCGGAAGCACCGGACTCGGAAGTGGAGTTTCATGGCATCCCTATTCCAAAGGTGAACACTCTATGAGTATTAGGCCTCACTCCAAAAGGACGGATCAGGAGCTGCTACACTCCACAAGCTCCAAAGCACCATCACCCAGGTAACCCACTTGGTCAAGAGGGTTGCGAACAAAAAGCATGGACTCAAGGAAGAAGATACAATTCGATAATACAAGCATTAATTATCAGCAGAATTACACGCCCTATTTGGGGCTAAAAAACGCCGAAAAAGAGAAACTGAACATCCCTGTCAGGCAAACATACAAATTGGCACTGGGTCTACCAGCGAAGACTTCGACGGAGAAGCTACTGCAACTAGGGGTACATAACACGTTGTAGGAACCTAATAGAGCCCCAAAGGTTACCCAAATTGGACGGCTGAAACTCACAGAAACAGGTCGCGCCACTTTACGCCGTCTCGGGTATGAGGTGAACTTGGATTCCCAAACCCAAAAAAGGCGCATCCCACTTTGTCTGAGGGAGTACATCCCGGTTGCCAATATCCCTCGCAACTTACACCCTCTTTACCACAAAGGAAGGAGAAATGCCAGGGTAAAGGCACTGAAAAAAGCCTATGGTAAAGATAGCGGAACCAGGTACGTCGACGCCGCAAGATATTCAAGCGCAAACCGTGCAGCACACGCGATAACCGTCACCAACAGCAAAGGAAAGGAGCTAAGCTCGGCAACTATCCCGACTGAAAATATTGACTCTGCAGAAGAGGCAGCGATTGCTCTCGCTACTACAACGATCACGGAAAGTCAAGCTCGCATGATTATAATCACAGACTCCCAAACAGCCTGCAGAAATTTTCAGAAGGGTCTTATTTCCACAGTGGCGCTTAATATACTCCTAAAGCTAAAGGATCAAAAAGAAGAAGATGCACAGGACGTATACATCGTGTGGACACCAGGGCACGAGTTTCTGGAGGATAATATGGCGGCTGATGCCGCTGCCCGAGATCATTCCCACCGGGCACCCACCGCTACCTTCACCCCCATCACAGAAGCTCACGCCACTCCAATGCCGATGTTCCCACCTATCCCACGACGCACCAGGAACATATTGAAATATTACAGATTGGGCAAACGGAAATATCCACCTCCTCATCCACAACTCACCAAAGAACAAGCAACGCAGTTAACAAGACTCTAAACTAACTCTTTTCCGCACGCCTCACAGTTGCACTTGATTCATCCCAGTCTGTACAGTTACAACTGCCAATTCCTCGGCACCCCCAACACTCTCTACCACATGGTCTGAGAGTGCAACGGTGTGAAGGAACTCCCGGAGGTCCTGGCGCCATCGACGGAGCAGTCCTGCTGTCCAGCGAGGTCCTGGATGACCAGCGCGGCCGGGTGATCCGGGCCAGACAAGCAGCTGAGGGCCATGGCAAATTGGACTAGGGACGCCACCCACCGTGGATGGTTAACGCTACTACAATGAAGAGTATCCACCGCTCAATTTTCCTTTTCAGAGGAATCAATAAACGTTTATTCCTCCTCCTCCTTTTCCTTCGGCAGATAATGTAGAATAATAGTATACAATTACATGCGTTAGCTTTGACAATCAGATACTGAGCGTTGCACTGTTGGTGCTCTTTTACAAATTTCAATTCATGTTTCGTTTTGTTTTTTGAAGCTGGTTAGTTTTTGCATTTTTCGCGTGAGGGCGCGCGCGTAAAAGATAGTTCTGATTTCATCGATTGTTGTATTACTTTATTAGATTGAAATTTTTGTGTTCTCGTGTACATTTAAAATTCCTTCGGCCAATTAGTATCTCCATTTACGCTTTTGAAGTGATTCAATCTGTTAAATTTGCCAATAATGCATTTTGGTGCAGATTAAGGGTGCCACACAGTTGGTACTGCGGGATACTTTGCAAAGATAGATACCATGATACGCAAGGCCTTGCTGCGACCGTGTCATCCCAGCGCTGACACCAGTTGTTGCGACCGGGAAGGCCGACTGCAGCCGGGAAGAGGTCCTGAATCAAATAGGCCAACGTAACTGTTTACTTCATAGCGAGAGGTGAGCCGAAGCCAAAGAACAATGCCCCGACGGGCGAGATTACAATACAGGACTCGAGCAGAGTGACAGCATGGATTCGCTGCTCTAACAGGAATGGTTTACAGCGCTTGCGCAGCTCTATTTATACCCAAAAGCGGTAACTGTCAAAACGCCAACAAGCGGCAACACGCCACGAACGTCACAGACACACACAACGCTCTTTCCAGAGTTCGTGAGTCGTCGGTAGCCTCGGCGCACGTTGAGTCCGAGAGAGGAGAGAGAGGAGGACTTCGCTGAGATCGCGGGGCCTCTGTGTCCTTGAACGGGTTGCGACGCGCCTCGCCGGGCCGGCAACCGTTGAAGTTTGAAATGCGTCGATAGCGAAGCGTCTGAGCCGGCTTGTTGAAACCTGAATAATGAGTCACCGACATGGTGGCGCCTGACGGCTGAAAGGCGCACGCAGTGGCGTCGCCGCACAGCCGAAGAGTGATGCGGGAAAGTACGGCGGCGCGGGCCGATTCGTAACAGCCTACAGACAAGCCCTCCATATACCGACAAGCACTTCAACTGCTCTCCTGGTAACACTAGGGGTACCCAATACATTATACCAGCTTACAGAGGTGCACCTAAACGCCCAAAAAGCGCGGCTAAGCATATACGCCGACAGAACGCCAAGTATACTCACGAACCTGGGATACGCACCTCCGGTGGAAACGCAGACTGCCGAATACGTACCCCTGGAAACAAGATCGAAGCGGAAGGTTGCCCCACTGCCAAGAAAAATGAGCCCCCAGCAGCAACAAGGCCGACGAACGGCTAGGGCAGGCAGTACGGCGACTAAAAAAAAAAAAACAGTATTCACAGACGCAGCGGACTACGCGCGTGCAAACGCCAAAACAGCGGTGGTCACCACCCCCACTGGTCTGATTACAAGTGTCACTTTTCGCCAGGCCACCATCCTCGAAGCGGAAGAAGCGGCACTCAAAGCCATTGCCCTAAACCAAGCCACGACCATCGTTACAGACTCGCAAGCGGCGTGTCGAAAGTACACAGCCGGAATAATTGGCACGAAGCACTATAAATTTTGACCCAAAACCCCCATAAAAGAACAACTCTGGACGCCTGCCCACTCATCTCTTCGCGCCAATGAAGCGGCTCACACTCACGACTTGCACACCTCACACCATAAGAGGACGATTGGAGGACCGGACCCTCACTCATCACACGCATCACCGAATGCTACATGCGCACACGACGCGCCTTCCCGCTGCCGGCCTACAAAGGAACAAGGAATCACCCCCCGACAACCTCAGAACACATTTGCATGCCCTACACGGCTACGCGCCATTCACCCCACAATTTGTAACCCCCTTATTCCGGCACTGTGGCTCTACCATATGGTTTGGGCATGCCAATAAAACCCAGGCGCTGTTCTAATTCCCAATCCTACCCAGTGGGATAGTGAACTTGCCAGCTTGGACCTGGGTAAGCATGCTTTGGCTCGCTGAAAGGGCGAAGTCAGCTGGCCGCACGAACAGAGTCCTGGACAGCGAACCTCGCCCACCAACCAGCTCGATTTCTGTACTAAATAAAGTTTTCTTCCTCCTCCTCCCTCCGGAGAAGAAACGACCGGACGCAATGATAGACATGTCAGTGATCCAGCGACTCCCTATTAAAACTATCCCCTACCGACAAACATGGATCCAAATTTACACAAGAACAAGCGACAACCTATAGGATCAAATTCCTTCGAAGTTCCAAAACCGTGAAAACACGGAACACGCCGTCGCCGACGCGGGGATGTACGAAAGTGCGAAGGCAACAGTTGTCGTAGTGGACAGCCCTGGCAATTTTTACAGGCACTGAAGACACACAGGAGCACACAGGGCCGGAAGACATTGAAATTGGAGCGATCCTCTTGGCAATTCAACGAGCAGGAACTATAGAATAGAAACATAAACATCATTACGGGCTTTCAAAGACTGATCAGGCTGATAGCTGATCAGACTGATCTCTGCAGGCAAAATACCAAAACGCTTTGGAAAGATTCTCCTAACCACAATGAATAATGTTAATATCACAAGAGTACCCGGGCACGAGTGTCTGGAAGTGAACGTCACAGAGGACCCTCGGAGACAGCTGGAGTGAACAAGACAGTCGACGTAACATATTGCTCGGTTCGAGTAGTACTGCCTGTGGAGCCGCCGTAGCCCGGGCTAGCCGACGGTCTTGATGGTACTCCGGATGCATGTTTCTAGGCAGTTTGGCAACACTCATTTTGAATCGTAACCGAAATCGACATAAAAGAAACAAAACCTACAGAACCAGCAGCTGAAACTGATCTAAATGGAGCAAAGTTTCCCGAAATCCCGAATGCTATTTGTAATGCACAAAGGTACCATACAAAATCATGTGTGATAAACCGTGTGTGAATAAAAACCGAGTGATAAAAAATCATCTGTTTGAAGTATACAACAAACAATAAACGAAAATTGGCCGCGTATCTATTCATTTCGCTGCAAAAGCCGTTTGAAAAAAGAAACCCTTCTACCGTCTCTGCCACATTAGTGCCTCTCTTCTATCCCACACCCACCTCTCATGTTCTTCCCCTTCCTTTCGGTCCTCCCACAATAAGCACAGAGGAGGTTTGGTTTGCTAAAGTCAATTCAATTTTCCCGCGTTCCACTTCTTGCGCCATCTACTGGAACTTTTTGTTACTGTTGAACTTGGAACGTGGCCTCCGCGATCGGCTACCGGCGGCGCGCTGTTAGTGCCTCTCTTCTATCCCACACCCACCTCTCATGTTCTTCCCATTCCTTTCGGTCCTCCCACAATAAGCACAGAGGAGGTTTGGTTTGCTAAAGTCAATTCAATTTTCCCGCGTTCCACTTCTTGCGCCATCTACTGGAACTGCCGCCGGCAGCCGATCGCGGAGGCCGTGCATGGAACATTGCCACGAGGTCCAGGTTCGCGCGAGCGCATTTTGTATTTTTGGGTCAAAATATTGTTTTTACACGAGTATTATTTATTTGCTATCGTAAATATCAAGCACACATTTATTTGCAATAAAAGAACACTGCGAGTAAGCAGTTGTGCATTGATATTTTGCCTCAAATGTCCCTAGTGTTTTCTTTTTGCTCAACAATCTTGACAAGTGATTGATTGATTGATTGATTGATTGATTGATTGATTGATTGATTGATTGATTGATTGATTGATTGATTGATTGATTGATTGATTGCGGGGTCTAACGCGCCGACGCAACGCAGGCGATGAGGCGCGCCGTAGTGGAGGCCTCCGGATTAATTTCGACCATCTGGGGATCTTTCACGTGCGCCGAAATCTCGTACACACGGGCGTTTTTGCTTTTCGCCTCCATCAGAAAAGCGGCCGCCGTGGCCGGGAATCGAACCCGCGCCCTCGTGCTCAGCAGCGCAACACCTTAGCCACTGAGCTTTTTTTTTTTATTGACCTTAGCCACTGAGCCACCGCGGCGGGTCAATGTTGACAAGTATCAGGTATGCTTCCATACTCAGGGGTGTGGAAAAAGTTTTGCCAAAATAAATCTCTCGTTCAAGTATGCTTGTAACTATTGACCGGAAGGATGAAGCAAGGGACAGAAAGACATGCGGACAGACCAAAATCTTCGGGTTTAAATAGCCCAAGAAAGACTACCGTCTTTAAAATAAACGGTGAGTATTTATTTGGAACGCGGCTTCAGAAGCTGATATGCAGCTCTGAAACTCTACACCACGAGTACAGCATGTCGAGCTCGGCTATCAGAAGCACGTGGATATATTGTTCGAACATGCCTAAAATAAAATGGACAGCTAAAGCCACTCCGCCTTTCAAAAGTGTTCAAAATCCACTTGAAAGCTGACGTCGCTTTCAAGTGGCCTTTCGCGCTCCGTGCTCATTGTACTCCGCACCTAGAGCGTCCATCGGGGTATCCAAACGCTGATCTTGAGTCGCGCTTTTTTAATCTATTCCGCTCTTGAATCATCCATTTTCCAATAAGTAGAACATACCCCTAAGGGAACGTTTGCTTGAACGTGGCTGCATCCATGCAACCATGGCGTCATCGCTGCCAGAAATGTGTAACTCTGTATGGTAGTAGTCGGAGGTTTTGAGGACTCACGTGCTCACTCAAAAATAAATTGGAGACCCTACAACTTAAACGCACCTCATAATGTACGAATAACGGCCTCCGGAACCCCAGGAACAATCGGCACCGACCGTCAGGACGCCTATCGCACTATATCGAACGGCCTGGGAAGCCCCCACACACTAGCGGTTTTGCGGACGATAATGCAGCCACTTCCGCAAATCAACCTCATATGGGCACCGGCACATGCTGGGCTGGAGGGCAATGAGGCGGCCCACGATTGGGCTTGTGAATGCACGAACCAGGACCCATTCGATCGACCCGTCTCTCCCAGCTTGCACTGGCACCCGTTGCTCACATACGGTGACATTCTTCACTACTACCGTGAAACACGTCAACAATATCCTAACCCCTCCCGCCACTTTGCCCGACAACAGACAACCACACTCAGATTCATACCAACTAATACTTACCCCCACCCCAAACTATTTAGCCGCATATACCCAGAAACTTATACCGACCAATGTCCAAGATGCAAGATTGATAAAGCCACACTCGCACACATAATCTGGGCTTGCCCGAAGGCACCACCGACGTTCATTAAGAGTCATCACGACTGGGAGGCAGCTCTGCACAGCAGCGACCCGGAGATCCAACTGCGGCTGGTCCGCCTGGCTCTGGACGCGCCGGCACTGTTGGCCCGCCCTCACGAGGGTGCCGGGGGGTCGGGGCGTGCGGGACCGGGGGAACTGGTCCGTTCTCAAACGGGTCGCTGAGAGGGGAGCTTGGCAACATAGGCACCGGCTGAGCTCTCTCTCTCTCTCTCTCTCTCTCTCTCTCTCTCTCTCTCTCTCTCTCTCTCTCTCTCTCTCTCTCTCTCCTCTCTCTCTCTCTCTCTCTCTCTCTCTCTCTCTCTCTCTCTCTCTCTCTCTCTCTCTCTCTCTCTCTCTCTCTCTCTCTCTCTCTCTCTCTCTCATAATGAGCGTTTGCGTTGCAAAATATCCGAGTTTCGAATATGGCGGTATTTATTTATTTATTTATTTATTTATTTATGCATGCACTTCCTCGTGAAGACTGATTGTAAGCCAATGTTGGACCAAAAGTGTTCGATAAGAATGTCGATTTTACAACATTTTTTAGCACCCTTATAAGACTGCACAGAACCAAAAACACCCCAACCACAACGGCGTGTATTAACGAGAATATAGTGAAGTGACGTAGCGTCTAACACAATCTAACAGTGCTCTCTTATTTAAAAAAAACTTGTATGACGTTTACAGTCCTCATTAATGCGAAATTTGAGCCCTACTGTTGATATGTTCTATTTCGATGAGATTGCTTGCATTTCCACGTTATTTAGCAGCTGAAATCGTCACTGGCCAATACGCCTAAGTGAGAGTGCTGTAATGCTCATACTCATTCTTTACGCGCTGTTACCTATTGTAGAGGATAATTACGGGCCAAGCAACATCAAACCCACTGTACACGACGAGGTTCGTGTGCCGATAGTCAACGTTTTAGGGGCGAAGCTCCTCTTGCTCGGGCCCTGTCCCGGCCGTACACGGCACATTGATGATGATTGTGGCAGGCTCCCCCTAAGGATTGGCCAACCAAAGATTGGCCGAAGAGCTAGGTCAAAACGTTCAACGCGTTCGTTGCTACCCAACAAGGAGGAAAGGAAGAAGAAGAGGTTGTGGTTCGTCGCCTGCGAGCTGAAGACACGTACCGGGGGTACGCGACACAAGACGCTCTGCAGAACGCGGCGGCTAAGGTGGCTAAAATGTCACACACCGAATTCGCCAACTTACCCATGGATATTCTCATCGTCCCAAACAAGCCCTAGATAATCACCACAAACATCGACGTCGTCGACGGGCTTGTCAACGGAGCGGTGGAAAGCTTGACGTGTCGAGTCTTTGTATGATGTGTGGGCGAATGTTTCACGGTTTTACCGATAAGCATTTTAACTTCGCCCCTCTCATCATCATTCACTTCGTGGAGATGACGGGATTTTTTTAAAGCCGAGGGCCACAGCCCGATCACTCGGCACACCTTTAGTAAATTAAAACAATGAATTCAATGGTGTCAAGGTTGCTTGTTCTATACTCTCGCAATCCGGAGGTCCTCGATTCGACTCCCATTTAGTCTAAAATTTACCTTATTCTCTTCTTAGTCGCATAAACTCTTCGCATAAAGAGTCGCATAAACTCT